>NC_084966.1:12148041-12328041 GCF_949316205.1 Platichthys flesus
CGTATTCAGGTTGGTGTGGACGTAAGCGAATGAGTCCACCCTGTGAACCTTATTTATACATGTAATGACGTCAGGTAAAATTGGAAAAAAGCTTACAGCACCTGGTATTCCCAGGCAGTCTCCCATCCAAGTACTAACCAGGCCCGACCCTGCTTAGCTTCCGAGATCAGGCGCATTCAGGTTGGTGTGGCCGTAAGCAAATGAGTCCACCCTCTGAACCTTGTTTATACGTCAGGTAAAAGCTTACAGCACCTGGTATTCCCAGGCAGTCTCACATCTATGTTCTAACCAGGCCCGACCCTGCTTAGCTTCCGAGATCAGACGAGATCGGGCGTATTCAGGTTGGTGTGGCCGTAAGCGAATGAGTCTACCCTCTGAAACTTATTTATACGTGTACATACGTCAGGTAAAAGTGGAAAAATGCTTACAGCACCTGGTATTCCAAGGAAGTCTCACATCCAAGTACTAACCAGGCCCGACCCTGCTTAGCTTCCGAGATCAGACGAGACCGGGCGTATTCAGGTTGGTGTGGCCGTAAGCGAATGAGTCCACCCTCTGAACCTTATTTATACATGTAAATACGTCAGGTAAGACTGGAAAAAAGCTTACAGCACCTGGTATTCCCAGGCAGTATCCCATCCAAGTACTAACCAGGCCCGACCCTGCTTAGCTTCCGAGATCAGACGAGATCGGACGTATTCAGGTTGGTGTGGCCGTAAGCGATTGAGTCCACCCTCTGAACGTTATTTATACATGTAAATACGTCAGGTAAAAGTGGAAAAAAGCTTACAGCACCTGGAATTCCCAGGCAGTCTCCCATCCAAGTACTAACCAGGCACGACCCTGCTTAGCTTCCGAGATCAGACGAGATCGGGCGTATTCAGGTTGGTGTGGCCGTAAGCGGATGAGTCCACCCTCTGACCCTTATTTATACATGTAAATACGTCAGGTAGAAGAAGAAAAAGACTTACAGCACCTGGTATTCCCAGGCAGTCTCCCATCCAAGTACTAACCAGGCCCGACCCTGCTTAGCTTCCGAGATCAGACGAGATCGGGCGTATTCAGGTTGGTGTGGCCGTAAGCGTTTGAGTCCACCCTCTGAACCTTATTTATACATGTAAATACGTCAGGTAAAAGAAGAAAAAAGCTTAAAGCACCTGGTATTCCCAGGCAGTCTCCCATCCAAGTACTAACCAGGCCTGACCCTGCTTAGCTTCCGAGATCAGACGAGATCGGGTGTATTCAGGTTGGTGTGGCCGTAAGCGAATGAGTCCACCCTCTGAACCTTATTTATACGTGTAAATAAGTCAGGTAAAGTGGAAAAAAGCTTACAGAACCTGGTGTTCCCAGGCAGTCTCCCATCCAAGTACTAACCAGGCCCGACCCTGCTTAGCTTCCGAGATCAGACGAGATCGGGCGTATACAGGTTGGTGTGGCCGTAAGCGAACGAGTCCACCCTCTGAACCTTATTTATACATGTAAATACGTCAGGTAAGACTGGAAAAAAGCTTACAGCACATGGTATTCCCAGGCAGTCTCCCATACAAGTACTAACCAGGCCCGACCCTGCTTAGCTTCCGAGATCAGACGAGATCGGGCGTATTCAGGTTGTTGTGGCCGTAAGCGAATGAGTCCACCCTCTGACCCTTATTTATACATGTAAATACGTCAGTTAATAGTGGAAAAAAGTTTACTGCACCTGGTATTCCCAGGCAGTCTCCCATCCAAGTACTAACCAGGCACGACCCTGCTTAGCTTCCGAGATCAGACGAGATCGGGCGTATTCAGGTTGGTGTGGCCGTAAGCGAATGAGTCCACCCTCTGAACCTTATTTATACATGTAAATACGTCAGGTAAAAGTTGAAAAAAGCTTACAGCACCTGGTATTCACAGGCAGTCTCCCATTCAAGTACTAACCAGGCCCGACCCTGCTTAGCTTCTGAGATCAGACGAGATCGGGCGCATTTTTTTTTTTTTTTTTTTTATTATCAAAAATATATTGTATTTACATTTTTTGTATGTACATTACTTTTTTACATTCCTTCATGCTTTACCAGGTTTGTACATTTTTACATGCATATACCGTATTTCACAGGAAACACACAAATCAATAAATAAATAAAACCAAAATTAACTCATTGAATAAAGAAAAGAAAAAAAAACTTTTAACCAAAATTCATTCTCACCTCATTCACATTTCCATTTATTACTTCAATAAAAGTGCTGTCTTCCACGAATCCTTTCCTAAACTCCTCTTCCCCAATATAACTCCATATCAATCTCACATCTCTTTCTATCAGATGTTTGAAGATCGTCCATACCTCACATCCCCTTTTTTCATAATGGGCCATGTCCCTTCTTAGTTTTACGGCATATCTGGCATGGCTCAGCACATAGTTCATTAGATTAATATTGCATCCATCCTTTCTTTCATTCACACCAAACAGCCACAATTTCTTCCATTCCATCATTACCCCCAAATCCCCTTTCCAGCACTTGTTTATTAGTTCCTTCATTTTTCCAAAGTATCCCGTTAATTCCCCACATTCAACAAACTCATGCATACATGTTTCCACTCCCTCCTCACATACATCACATTCCTTTCCCACCTTGCTGTCAAATTTGCTGATTATTAGGTTGTTATAGATCCGGTTGTGCCTCAGCATAAAATCAAAATGTTCGCATTCAATACTATTCCATTTCACCCCCAGATTTTCCCATATCTTTCTCGCATCCAACTCATTCATTACTTTGCTCCACACCTTCTCTGCAGCCGGTCTCCGTATCTCATTTCCTCTCATACATTCATACATAACTCTGGTTTTCACATTTTTCAGACTCACCTTGCACTCCCCTTCCCCAACATACATCTCTATCTTGTTTCCCCCCTTCACCATGTTTTCTCTCTCTATCATTCCTATCCACTCTTTGGGCATTGCTTTCTTAATTTTTTCTAATTCACCTTTTGCTGTGCCTAGCCAAATTTCATCCCCATTTTCTCTTACTTCATCCACCACTGCCTGTGCTCCCATAAATCCTGGTATATACTCATACACTAAATCCCTTATCCTTCTTATCCCAGCCCTCCACATCACCCTGTTATAAATCATTTCTCCTCCCACCGTGAGTTTTGGATTTAAAAACACTGGTTGCTCCCAAACCTGTCTCACATCCTCGCATTCATACTTCACACTTTTTAAAAACTCACCCCATGCTCCCAACATCTCTTTGTGGATTTCAGTCACCCCATTCATCATGCCTTTTTTAAATTTCATGTACATTCCACTCTCCCCACATCCTCCACATTTATTCATTGCTTCTTTCAAAAAGGCCTTCCACACATGGTCTCCATCATCCCTTAAGTATCTTACCATCATTTTTACCCTTAGTGCCTTCTTTTTCCCCTCTAGATTCACTAACTTCAACCCCCCGTCTTCATAATCATTTTCTAAAACTTCCCTCGCTATCCTTACTCCCCCCCCATCCCACAAAAAGTTACTTATAACCCCTCTTTCAACACTCTCACAGGCACATCCATCACGTTCATCACATATTTCATTTTACTCATAATCAGCGCATTCACCACTACTACCTTACCTTTTAGTTTCAACTTCCTTAGTTTCCAAAACCCTAACGTTTTTTTCAAGCTATTTATCATTACTTCAATCCTATCTCTCCCATCTTTTCTCTACTCCCACCTATGTACATTATTTCTGACTTATCTATGTATATTTTGGCTCCAGATGCCCTACCATATAATTCTACACTCCCTAATACTTCAACTACACTTTCCCTATCCCTAACTGTCACCGTTGTGTCATCCGCATATTGATATAGAGTGCTCACCTGTCCACCCGGTATTTCTATCCCCCTAATCCTCCTATTTTTCAAAATGAGTTCCGCTAACGGCTCTGCCGACAAGGAGTACAGCAAAGCCGATAGCGGACATCCCTGCCTCACTGATCTTTCTATTCTAAATTCACCCGTGACTATCCCATTGACCTTAATCTTACTTCCTGCTCTTTCATACATTCTCCTCACCCATCCTATCAATTTCTCTCCAAATCCCATCTTTCCTAACACTTTATACAAATATCCGTGATCTACTCTATCGAATGCTTTATTAAGATCTAAACTCGCTATAACCCCTCCACTGTTTCTCTTCATGTGTATTATTGTATCCCTAATGCTACTTATTGTGTCTGCTATGTCTCTCCCTGGTATACTATATGCTTGTGTGCTTCCCACCACCGTCCCTATTACTCCCTTCAATCTATTTGCTAACACCTTTGCTAAAACCTTATAGTCCCCATTTAACACTGTGAGTGGCCTGTAATTTTCTAATTTGTCCCTACTTACTTTTTTATAAATGATGCTAACTAACCCTGTTATCATACTATGCGGCATTTCTCCCTTCTCTTCTATCCATCTATATAATCTATCCAATACTGGTACTAATTCTTCTCTAAACTCTATATAAAATTCGCCTATTATTCCATCTATCCCTGGACTTTTATTCCTGCCTAACCCATTTATTGCTTTCTCTATCTCTCCCTTACTTATCTCTCCCTCGCACACCTCCCTATCCTCATCACTCAGTTTAGCCTCCATCTTGTCTACCACCTGTCTGCTACTCTCCTCATCTACCTCTTCTTTCTTATATAACTCCCTATAAAATTCTTCAACTCTTTCCACTATCCCTACAAAATCTGTTATTTTTTCGCCTCCCTTTCCCTCCACTTGCTCAAAATAATTTTTCTCCTGCCTTGTATTCTCTAGCCCTAAGAAATACCTTGTACATTTTCACCCTCTACTGCATATCTTGCCTTACTTCTTCTTATTGCACCTTCACACTTTCTCTGTTCTATCTCCTTTAGTTCATCTTTCTTCCTTATGTATCCCTCTGTCATAATTCCCCCGCTTTCTTCTCCTCTTCCTCTAACTCCTCTTTTAACCTTTTTTCTCTCTCCCTCTCTTTCTTTCCCCTATTTTTACTGTGTTTTTTGCTTATTTCCCTTATCCCCTCTTTCAACCTTTCACACCACCTCCCTGTGTCTTCCTCATACATGCTCTCATCCATCTCCCACTGTATGTAATCTCTCACCTCTTTTTTATATTTTTCATCTTTGAGCAACTGACCATTCATACACCACACCCCCCCTCCTCTTCTCTATGTTTCCCCTCCTATTGTATATTTTAACACCTTGTGATCGCTATAAGTTGTGGTTATATATTCTATACTCTTTATCCCTTCTGCTAAGCCCTTCGTGCTCAATACTAAATCTATCCTGCTCTGTTTTAATTCCCCTTTCACCAGTTGTATTCTTGAGAACTCTCTCCCCTCTGGATTTCTTTCTCTCCATACATCAGTCAGTCCTGTCATACTTTTTAGTTTTTCTAATACCTCTCTTGTTGTATCATTTTTAAAATGCATGTTCTTTGACACATCCAGTTTCCCACACCACACATTAAAGTCCCCAACAATCATACACTTGTCATCACACATTTTTACCATCTTTTCAAACATCACCTTTCTTTCTTTCTCCTCATTCGGAGCATACACATTTACCAGCTTCATTTCCTCATTCATATATTCAAATTTGATCCCTATCACCCTCCCATCTCCCTCATCATCACACCTTCTCATATTTTCTATCACTCCACTCTTAATATCGCTACTCCCCTTGCATTCCCATCTCCATTATTTGCATACACATCTCCCCTCCATTCATACTCCACCTCTTTTATACATCTCTCATCCCAGTGTGTTTCCTGTAAACATATTATGTCATAATTATTCTTTCCATATATCTGATGTCTTTTGTTTTTGTTCTTTAGCCCCCTAGCATTTATTGAGATTATTGTTAACATTATTAGTATCGTAATTTTCCTTTTGGTTTTTCCTTATTCTTAGTTTTTTTATTAATCCTCATGTGCCGCTGGGTATTCTGCCTTTTCCTTAGTTGTGTTATTTCCGTTAAGTCCATGTCAGTTTCTGATCCTACCTTCTGTGATGTGGTGGTCTCCTCCCCGCTCGTTGTGTGCGTTGCTCCACTCAGCACTTCCTTCCTCTCTCCCTTCTCTTCTCTGCGCCTTCTTCCCTCCTTAGCGTCCAGGCCTGCATCCTCCGCTCCGACTCCCCTTGCTTCTGTCGTCTCCTTCTCCTCCAGGCCGGCCTTCACCGATCCTTCTCCATTTGCCTCCAGATCCTTCTCCTCCGCCCCGCTTCTCCTTGCTTCTGTCGTCATTTCTGGCCTTCTCGTCTCCAGACCTGTCTTCTTCGTTCCGTCTCTCCTTCCTTCTGTCGACCCTTTCCTTTCCATCGTTGCCCCTGGCTCCAGCTCTCCTCCGTCCTCCGTCCACCTCCGCGTCGTTTCCTCTCGTCCTCTCCTCCCTTGGTCCAGAACGTCCCTTGTCAGCTGGTGCGGCCAGTGTGCTGAGGCCTGGCGAGAAGCGTGAGGGAGGAGGAGAAAAAAAAAAGGAGCAGAGGATATTGCAGAGCTGGGAGTCAGCTTGGTAACAACGGAGCAAAGGGAGAAAATAACTTAACGAAAGACAAAAAAAACATTCCGAAAAAAGCACAGCGAGGCAGAATCTGAGAACACTCCAAAACAGCCTATTACCCACTTTTTCACCATGTAAACTTCTGCTTCATTTGACTGTTATATGTTTATATGCTGTATGTTATAAAGTATGTTATTTTTCTATTTTGTAAAGTCGTCTACTGCGTAGATGTTGCCTGCCATGTCACAAGAATTGCACTGCTCCGATGACACTGTCATTGGTGCATGTGACAATAAACTTTGATTTGATATTTGATTTGATGAGGGAGGAAGATAAAACAGAGATAAATGTTGGAGAAGGAGAGTTCAAGGTGAGCCTGAATTTTTTTTAAATTTTTAAATGTATATTTCATCACCTTTGGAATACCTCTCCCCTGACTATCTGTCTAACCAATGCTAACTACCTTCTCTAGACCCTAGTCTTCATGCATTTCATGACAGGTGTTTTAAACACAAAACCAATGACCAGGTAAAGCACCAGCTATGCTGTTACTCACCAGACGGACATGGACGTGTACCCAAGACACAAAGTCAAATCATGTTTATGCACAAAAATAACAAACAAAAATAACAAACCAACAGACCCCCCGAGAGAGATACTGTTGCTTATTCCTACCAGGAAAGGTAACTCCAAAGGTAAATCCCTCTAATTAGTGCCTGATAAATAATGCAATTAGTCCCACCGATGTAAGCTCAAAGCACTACATTCACACTCTAAAGTTATCACACACCCTGGGCAACCAGTACACTATTCCAGGGGAAACTTATCCTACTAGAGGCCTATTACTTTCTCAGGACAGAAAAGAGTGAGAAACAAACCTGGATCTGGATTTCGGACGAGCCCCCACTTGTTACACCTTGGCTCATGTGTGCAACAATAAACACTGAATGGCTCAAAGCTCTGCGGTTACAGTATAAGTGTATTTATTCTACAGGAATGATACTACAAATAACAAAATACAAAGAAAACCTCCACATGCCCATGTTGAGGTAGATCCGGTGAATGAGCGACCAGAGCCCAGTCTGCGGGCCTCTTAAGTAGTGGCCACCCCAGGTTTGCCACATCCATGCTAATCACCAGGCTCCGGCTCCTCCTACAGGAGCCTGAAACAGAAGCACAGCTGACAACTCCAGGGTTGTCACAAGATGAATGACAGAATGTATGAGGAAGGTATAGGGATGATACCACCAGCTCATCATTAACTGCTCTCTGAAATGCACCATCGTTTCTCCAATTTTAAACCCATCCATGAGCCTCTCTTTACCTTACGGGTGACTCATGGTCATTACATATTTTTTCCCCCGTCCATGTGTCTACACGCCAGCAGCCCTCCACACAGCTCCCTCACGCACCTCATCAGCTCCATCGCCATTGCTTCATCCTCGCCTTCCATCTCTACCATTACAGTTAGCCCGCTCCGTGCTTGCCTCCACCACTGTCGCGAGGTACACTTCCAAACAGGCTTAGACACCCCCGCACAATGCGTCACTGCCGCAGGGGGACACAAACACACTAGACAAGACAATGACAACGCTAACGTCCGGTTGGATTTACACATAAGAAGAATAGGTAGAAGTAGATAGAGTAGAAGAAAAAGCTGGGATGTGGTGGTAGATCTGGTGAAGGGGAGAGCCCAGTGTGCAGCCCTCTTAAATACTGGTCAGCAACAGATGTGCCATATCACTGCTGATTACTAAGGTCTGACTCCGCCTACAGGAACCTGAAACACATACAAGCACAACACCACAGCAGCACAACTCCAGGGTTGTCACACAATATTATGATAAAATTGCACTTTAATTTTTATTTTCTGCACATTTCCCCTGATTCATTTACATGTATAAATAGGTATTGTGGGTGAAATCATTCGCTTACAGACTTACCACGCTGAACACTCCCATTGAGGTCGTCACAGTGAGATGGCAAGAGCAGTGAAAGAAGCCAAACTTAAGTGTCTATTCCACAAGTAAAATAAGTTTCTACGTCAATGTATTGTCAGTTTTTGGTTTGTTCGAAAAGAAGAGTTTATTATTTTAAACAACCCCCTCGGACAGATCTTGCTGTTTGGGGAAAATTTCGATTTTTTTGTTTAACCTCGAAAGACGGACAGCATGGCGACAAACGAGAAGGAGCAGACAGACGTAAAAACAATCACGGACAGAGCAAGAGGAGGAGATGAAAGAAGTGAAGTGAAGGACGGACAACAAGAGAACAGACAGGAAAATGCCAGTGAGAGGGCACACGGACCAAACACTTCCACCCCTGGTCAAACGAGGCACAGAGGGAAAATAGGTGGAGAGGAGCAACGAGGGGAGAGAACAGGAGGTCTCATTTAAGCCTGAAACATGCTTCTGCGTTTTCACGGGCCCGTAAGCGCAAGAGCCCTTCCGGGTCCCTTACGTGCTTATGTATCCCTCCTTACGTGCTGACGGGTGTCGACCCCCTTTTCTAAAATTCACGGCAAAGCTCCGCAAGCTCACTCAGCCCGCAAGGCTGTGATTGGTCTGCTCTACATCCCTTCTGGAGCTGCATTTCCGGTTTCATGCCCCATAATACCGGCAGAAATCACGGAAGATTTAGAAGAACGAATATGGACCAAATAGAAGAGCACTTGGCAGAAGATATCCGATAGTATGATCACTTGTATAACCTGTCACTGACTGGCGGATTTGTCCGCCAGAAAAAGGCTACGAGGAGCCGCAGTGGCTATGTAAATAAACAATCGACGAAGAAGAAAGAAGGCGTCTCTAAGGTCGTCTTCAACAAAAAGCATTACTCCGCCTAGTGTTCTGGCGCGGAATTGCTTTGTAAGACGCGCAACGGTTGGGGAAGCATGAATGAAAACGAGTCTTGCGCCACAGCGACGTGAAAAGACGCAGACGCAGTCGCAGAAGCATGTTTCAGGCTTTAGAACCGTTGCGGGGGCTGAAACGTGCGTATGCCACTTCTCACGCAAACGTTGCGTATTTCCACGCAAACTCTGACCCATGCGTACGAACGTTTTGGAGAGGGGAAAGTGGCGACACAGACGTGAGGTGGTGAACTGAAGTCAGATTATTAATCCACTTCATTATTTACAATAAAACCAACAGCTTAGTTTTGCTCGAGCGACATGTCTGTTCCACTCGAACCTTTTAATTTTAACATAACTTGCAGCAAATTACGTTTAGATTCCATTTAATCGTGGAGTTACGGAGCCGAGTCATTCATAGGTTTTAATAATATCTTCAAACACTGCGTGTATCATCAAATCACTGCAGTGAACGTGACTGTGCCATCAGGCTCACGGAGCGCACTGGAGATCACTTACAGGAAATGAAGAAACTTTCCAAATAATATCCCAGAGGAGGTGAGGATCCACAGATGTGATGGAATCGGTCCGATGCTCTAAATAAATAAATACTACCGTGACAGTGGCAAGGGGTTCTGCGTGCATGCAAATGGAAGGATGAGGAAGAAGAGAGGGTTCAGGGATGTCTGATCAGCTGATCGTCGAGTCTACTGATCTGTGACCTGTGATCTTTTTTTTTTAAACTTCAGGCTCCGTTCTCTCTCTCTTCTTCACTCACACCCGTTCTCCGCAGTCCGTGCTGTTTTCGTTCTGTTTTGTTTTTGTCTTTCGTTCGGTTATTTCCACCCCTTGCTCCCTTGTAAGCAAGCTGACTCCCAACTCTGCACTTTCCTCCAGCCATCCCCTTGAAAAGTTTCTCCTTAGATGTATGTTAGTTTCCTATGATCTGGTCTGGCTATGATTTGGCCTGAGTCATCAAAGCACCCTGTCTGAGGTTATTTGTTTGATCTGAATTAAACTGTACAATGTGCAAGGTTTTCTTTATGTAAAAGTTAATTTAAGACAGAATTAGAGTATCAAACGTAGAAAAAATAGAAAAAAGCATCTGAGGTCACGAGTCTGGGTCACTCACATCCTCCCAGAAAGTTATCTGAAATTAATGTTATTTTTTGATTTAAAAGAAAATCCCTCTTCAGGACATGGCTAACAGTGTGTATGCAAATGTAGAAAATTATTTATAAATGTCGACATTATTTACACTGTTTTGTATTGTACAATAATGGAAAACGTTTTTTTTCTTAAAATGAAGACGTAAAGACGTATATACAGTTGGAACACTGTTTTTATTCTTGAAAATTAAATAAATAAGCAGGACAGTGACATGAACACCCCTGCCAGCCAGGCCCCCATACTGAATGCTTACAATGAGTTGAAATATTATGAGAAGATGAAGAGTACGCCAAATTATTTGTATTAGCATCAAAACACTTTACTGGAATTGTGTTTTAAAAGTACAGAGACAATATTTGCTAGTCGTCGAGCAATTCACAACTTGCACCCTCTCTGTTAAAAGAGTTCTTGTTGACTCCATAGTCAAACATAACTTCCTCATCCACCAGTAAAGTCCTGTTTGCGAGGAAAAGGATGATATCCTTTTCTTCTCCATCCATGTCAACAGCAAAATGCATGGGCCTTATGTTGGATTTTCTTTTGGAGTGATTGATCAGCCTGCCAACCGTCTGCATCCCAGGGTGGCAATGACAAGTCTCTGAGTGGGCATCAATGCACATTGCCTGTCCTTTGCTGTTCCAGAAAAAGAAGATATAGCCATTCTCCTTTTTATTGGTGATTTTGTGAATTTCCTCACCCTTCTTTCTGCTAACAACAGTTCCATGGTAGTCGCAGACAACCTCACCAGCCTTAAATGTGCGTGTCGTAACGATCCCTCTGCCCCTTTCGTTGAAATCCTGAATGTAAAGTCCTTTCCACTGCTGTGTTTTCACCATTGTCTGGATCTGTTTGCTGTCCATGATACGGTCAACAGATCCAGAAGGTGCCCAGTTGTCGATAACTACACTGCCTATGTTGGCAGTCATCCCCTTCCATCCCTGCTTTCGTACCCATGCGTCGACTCTGTCTTTTGCTGGCATACACCGACTGAATTGTTCTGTCAAAATAAATAACAAGTTTTGTTAGTCATGAATACAATAATTGAAATCTTTGATTTGTGCAATCAGTCTTACTTGAAAGTAATGTTAAATATAAATAAATAATAATACATACAAAAAAATTAAATAATAAGGACTCACCACGGGTATGGTTTACACGCTTTTCAAATTGAATCTTCCGCCAGTGTGTGTAAAGCTTCTGCTCCCAGACTTGAGAGACATTCCTGCGCTCTTTCACTTGTGGCTGTTTCCCACTCAGTGTAACAGGGTGTTTTTTCAGGAGTTGATTTAGTGCCTCATGGAACCTGACCTTTTCATTTTCCCCTGGAAGCTTGTGCAAATGTATCACTGGCTGTTTCAATGAAAGGTCAGCACAATGGTCACCATGGTTGGAAGACTCATCAGACAGATGAATAGGCCCTTCTCCAAACGGCTCATGACTGTTGCCTTCTCTGGAAGGCCTGGCACTACATAAAAATGAAAAATAGTGAGATTAGAAGAAAAACAAGTGCGTTCAATATAGATAATAGTGTGCTTGACTATGTTGGCATTGTCTTGACAAATATAAAATGTGCTCACCTTGACGCCTCAACCATCTTGGCCAATAGATCAGCGCCCTCCACAACTGCCCCCGGATTTTTCAATCGATAGTATTTTGCAGTTGTGTTGACAGAATGGGCCAGGTAGCCAGCCACCAATGCCTTCTTTGGCTCATCCAAGCGGTTAGCTTCCGTCTCAAATGTTCTTCGCACAGTCTGGCTGTTCACATGGGGGAGGTTGTGCTTTTCATGCAGGCGGTCCAGGTCAGCGGTTGGGTTGTTGATTTTCTTCCCCGTTGAGGAGACAAAGAAAAATTCATCACCATCCTTGTCATTCCGTTCATCCCGCTTGCGTTTCCCTTTTGCAGCAAGGTGTTGTGGCCGCACTCTTGTGTAGTACTTTTCAAACCACTCCTCCTCCTGCTTCGACAGGGCAATTCCAACCGCAAAATGTGCTGCATATATGATTGTATGTTCCGCTTCTTGTTTCCGCCCAAGCCATTCGGCGACCTGTAGAAAATGAGGATATGCCATTGATTAGTAAATGTAATGGCTAAACTGTCAAGGGAAATCTATCAATAGAGGACAGTAACACTCACCTTCATGTTCTCCACCACACATGGCCTTTGGCAGTGCTTCAGTATGACGATTGCCTCCAGATAGTACAGCACAAATATGCACTGAGAAGCCTCCGGGGGGGTGGTAGAGCTGTCACCAAGTTGATTCATGATGTTCAAAAATCCTTCCTCAGCTTTCTCAAAAATGGCCCAGCAGTCACGAGGACTAAGAACATCTTTATCCATTAAGATGGCATGCCTCTTGGATACAATCTCTTTGCTCACTTGCTTAGAGAGCATACTCTGTACAGAGCCAATGTAATCCACGAAATCAACGCAGTCATTGTAGAGCGCCTTGTCATCCTTTCTCAGATTGGTCAATGCAGTGTTGTAATCCAAGAATCTGTAAGGAGGAAGGAGATGGATTTAAGTTAAGTTATGTACATGCATTAACAAGTATTTATGTGTATAGTGTAAACTGTTGACATCATAATAAAACAAAAGCAGCAACCTTTTCAAGCACTTTAGGTACTTGACTGAAGTCTGTGCCGTGTAGTTTGCCTCCGACTGTTTTCTTGTGTAGCTTAAGAGCTTCTCTCTGTCCCTGACAAACTTCAAGGATGGTTCGACGGGGTCGGCATAATAAAGGTACCGAGAAACAGTCTCAACCTGCTGTTTGTACTTCGTATTTTCCATATTGACCCGTAGGTGTTCGGCAAAGCCCTGAAGCAGTGGATGATCTATAGAATGCTTTTCCAGAATCCCCATTTCGTTCGCTTTCTTCAATGAGGTTCTGGCCTTGTAAGCTGTTTCCCGGTTACATTGAAACAGTTCACCGCTGCTAGCAGATTCCACGTCAGATGACCCTGCCTCTCCGGATGGCTCACCAGTTTCTGCGACAAACCTTGGATTCCCTTGGGGCAAAGGTGTAGGCTCTCCGGTCACAAACATGTGATGACTTTTCAGCTCCACAATCAGTCTTTCAAGTGGATTTGAAGATGAGACAATGCGGCTAAGAACTTTATAGCTAAAAGCCCGTCTAGTCTTCAGGAGGTCCAACACATCACTCTTGGCCTTTTCAACCACCTCTTCTCTGTCTGATTCTTCTGATTCCTTCATGCATGATCTGCGCAGGTGACAGCTTAGGGATTCTTGGGTCTTCATACAAACTGGACAGAGGAGCCAGTGTCTGCTTGATTTCCTGGAAAAAGAAAATAAATACATTAATCCATATGTCATTACAACAAAAGTTGTACAATGGTTACACATGGTAATACATCAGTGGTGTATAAAGTACTTGAATGCCATACTTGAGTGAAAGTACAGATATCGTACCTGGAAGTGACTCCGGTAAAAGTAAAAGTCTTAAAGTAGCTCATATTAAATTTACTTAAGTATTAAAAGTATCTGTTGTTGAAATGTACTTAAGTATCAAAAGTAAAAGTACAAGTACCAAAATTTAAAATGCAAAGTGCTTTTTATAGTCTATACAGACACAAAACAACCCAAAATCGTTCTCCTCAGGATTTATTTCAACTGACTGAAAAATTATAACAAAAATATACATATACTCTATAATTTTACAAATTTTGAACCCCAGATGCTGAGGTTCAAATAGTAATGGACTAGTGCATTCGAACTTCTAGGGACAACAAAGAACGAACATAGTAAGAAACAAGTGTCTCTTGTGTCTGCCTAAGACCACTAATAGACCACATTATAACCGATAAACAATTCTGTAAATATCACTAAACATGGACCTTTTCGTTTTCTAATCAGTAGCAGGAGTGATACACAATATCCCTTGTGATAAGTCAGCAAAAGGAAACAAGTTCTAGGCACAACAAATAGGATAGTTTTCCTCTTTGGTTAACATCTGCACAGTGCTAGGAAAAAAAAAAAATCACTGGACCGACCAGTTTTGAGAATAGATAAGAGTACAGAAATTTGTGTTAAAATGTAACGAGTACAAGTTAAAAGTCGTCAGGAAAATAAATACTCAAGTAAAGTACAAATATGTGAAAAATCTACTTAAGTAATCTACCTCCCACCACTGGAATACATGCTATTAAGGAAAACTTTAAATATTTCTTACCCTGGAGCCATTTGTCAAACTGAGATAGGTCAGTGAAGATGAAGCAATAACAATTGGTTTTGTTTGTATCCAGCAGTTGAGGGATGATTCTCCAGTCCAGCAGTTGAGGAAAGGTTCTCCAGAGTGAATTACAGCTGGAAAGCCCAATACTTATACACAGATGAGACAGGGAATGTTGATGGGTGGAGCTACAAAAAAATACTGGGTGCTGGTTGGTTAGTGTATGTGATCCACCCTTGAACCCTCAAACAAAGGTGGCCTGCTATTCATATCAAACCTTCTCTTGCATATGTCCATTCTTTCCAGGCTCAAAATTGTTTTTCTGTAAAGTTTCATCAAACAGAGGAATTCATTTTTAAAAGATTATAAATAAGTGTTTCTCTTTGGGGTAGCTTGATAGATATAATTCCTCAGTTCCATTCATATTTCTTGGCTGGAGGAATGTTGTTGGACCGGCGGGCGTGTTGTGCTGTGCTTTTTGTGAAAGGCTGGGTCATTAACAATAACAAAGGATGTGTAACTCACTTCACACTTCTGTTGTGGCAATGACTGTAGGTGAATGACCCTTGGTGAGCACTCAGGGTGGGGTCTGTGTGGCTCACAGTGTTTGATGAAACTTTACAGAAAAAGAGCCTGGAAAGAATGGACATATGCAAGAGAAGGTCTTTCTACCTGAGAGACCATGATCTTTGACATTTGTTTGTTTGTATTCAGAAGATTCTAAAAAAAAAAGGTGTTTATTTTAAGGGAATACCAGACACCCTTTGTTTGAGGGTTCTCTTAAGAATTATCACTTTTATTTGATATGATTAGCAGGCCACCTTTGATTGCACCCAGTATTTTGTTGTAGCTCCACCCATCAACATTCCCTGTCTCATCTGTGTATAAGTATTGGGCTTTCCAGGTGTTTCTGTTTTTATTGTTTCTACCTCAATATTTTATATTTTTATTTTATTTTATTTTATTTTATTTTATTTTATTTTATTTTATTTTATTTTATTTTATTTTATTTTATTTTATTTTATTTTATTTTATTTTATTTTATTTTATTTTATTTTATTTTATTTTATTTTATTTTATTTTATTTTATTTTATTTTATTTTATTTTATTTTATTTTATTTTATTTTATTTTATTTTATTTTATTTTATTTTATTTTATTTTATTTTATTTTATTTTATTTTATTTTATTCAAATGTACCGGCTGCTATGACGACTTAATTTCCCTTCGGGGATGAATAAAGTAATCTATCTATCTATCTATCTATCTATCTATCTATCTAATTCACTCTGGAGAACCTCCCCTCTACTGCTGGATACAAACAAAACCAATTGTTATTGCTTCATCTTCACTGACCTATCTCAGTTTGACAAATGGCTCCACTGTAAGGAATTTTTAATGTTTTCCTGTTTTATAAATACATGTTTGGAATTATTTATAGCCTGTAGAGTTAAACTAAAAAAAGTTAATCATGCCTTTTCTTTTCTTTTACATGAAAGCTCCAAACAGGCACTATTTGCTATGTCCTGCTTGTTCCAAAACACAAGATATCCTGTCTGTCCATTTGACGAGGGTATGCATGAAAGATGGCTCGAGGGAAGATATACAAGCCATTGTTGAAAATGCCAAGAAAGAAGCAAGCGAGATCCTTAAGGAAGGCAGAATTTTCAATTATTCAGACCTCACTGAAATCATGTCAAATGAAGATTCCAATCCAAAGGTAAGTGGCTTACAGAACGTTATCTTGCTCCTTTTTTTTTTTGATAAGAATTTTTATATACTGATATTTTCAAATATCTTGTTTTCTTTTTGACAGACTGGTTGAGGAGCTGAAAAATCGCCACATGGTTATACGTTGGCATACCCGACTCTCAGGCCAATGCTGAGCCTTTAGCTGCTCAGACACTATCCAATACAGATGCTGAAGCTGGACCATCCACTAGAACGACTTCTAACAATGAAGGGGGTGACATGGCTGACGAGGCCCCTGTTGGCACTCGAACAAGAAAGTTTGCTCAAAAAAGCAAGCAAGAAATGTATGAGAAAGGCCTTAAGGACAGACATCCTATGAGCCACCCACTTCTCAAAGATTTTGCCATGCAAATGAAAAAAGACAAAAAGATTCGAAATTACAAACAGGAGGTAAGGACCAATAAATGTTTAACACTTTTTCTGAGAAACCTTTATACGCATTTATATGAAGCAAAACAGTCATTGCTAGAAGGTCACTGAACATGATGTCTTTTATTTTCAGGTTGAAAACGTCTCTCGGTATCTATATTTTGCTAACAAAGAGAACGTTTCCTTGCAGTTTGTTTATGAGAGAGAAAAAGTCAAAACGTCCCTCACTAAAACCTCTGCTACTCTGAAGAAATGAACACAACCATGAGGCACGAGCACTTGAAGCTGAAGCATCATGGGGAGATTTCTAAAGATGGCAGTTGGAGCGAGACAGAACTGCAAGTTTTACTTTTTGTCCTGAAACAAGCGAGAAATATTACAATTATCAACACGTGGAATGGAATAGGAATAGACTGGAATAGTGTTGGGATTTCAAAATCTTCTCTGTGTATCTGTGAGTGAAGAGGGGTATGGAAACAGAACTCTAAACAAATAAAAAAAGGGTGGGGACAGGAGCCTTTATAAGGCCTTTACACAAATTATTAATAATAACCTTTTTCCTCTTAGTGTTTAATATTGAAATTATCTAGAAATGTATGTGCGTCAAAACGCTGGTCAGTCTCACACCTGTGTGTAGATAAAGGGTCTGAGTGACACTGGTATGGATTAGTTCTTACAGCCGATAGAGCAGAAACACAACATTCTTTACTCAAGGCTAGTTTATGAAACACAACATCGAACTGTCAGGATAGGTAGAGTTGCCTAGCAACTATCAGAGAAGGAGCGTGACGGAGAGCGGCTCCTTGTAACTTCCTGGATTCAGTGACAAGAGGCGTGGGACTACGGCTCTGGACCAACTAGGGAGAACATAATTTATTTGCGGCGACACCCCTCCAATATTTTAACCTATCACATTAAACCTACTGTTATAATTATTAGGAACGCTTTCTGTTCGGCACCATTATTGTCTACCCCTTGCTAACGGATTTAGCCGAGGCTGTGAATGAATGCCGGCTATACCTGTTAGACTTCCATTGCTTCTAAATAAATACATTGCTTCTAAATAAATACTTGGCTCTTCTCATATTTATGATAAATGAACACGGTGACAATAGCAGGGATCATCTACTACACAACTCCAGTGACTGAATCAATCCACGTTGTAAACTAGTATTAGTACTTAAATAAAACCCAGATTCTCCAGTTGCTGTCTAGCAACTATGACTAGTGCTGCTATGACATACAGGGATTTTAGTGTTCATTGTGTCACAGCAATCGTTTGAAATCAAGCATCTCAAAAAAAGGGTCTATTGTTATTCATATGATACAACAGTGATGTATAATATGCCAGTATCATAATTACTCACACAATATGTGCCTGTTTTTCAAGATGAGACAATCAGTCTGGAGGACTTTTTACACAAAAGGAGCCAAAATGGTTGAACACCCCAGACGTGTGCTGAGCTTTCTAACAGCATCTTGCAGATGATTATCAAGGACATGTGACCACTGGCTGCAGGGGAGGGTCAAAACTCCTAATCTTTCTCTCTACACATTTCATCAATTTAACCAACCAGACATTGTTTTAAACGTATCATTCCCTTTAAGGAGTGTTAGTTTGATCAACTCATGTTAGCAGAGCTGAGGCTAGCTAACGTTAGCTTGTGAGCAGCTCCTCCAGGGACTTACAAACTCTGTACAGCTGGAGCTCAGGCTTCATCACGGCATCCAGCAGCCTCCTGCTCTGACAAATCTAACTGCTCCATTCTGTCTTCATACATCGCCACGGTTTCCCCCAACAGTGAGACGATCTCCTCAGCCGCCGCGAATGTACAGAGGCTGTGACTTCACACATCCCCTTCTGTGAGGACAGCTGTATTCCGACACAAGGACTGGTTACCGGCAAAACTCAAGCAGGTTGTTTAGAGAAGGAGGTGGCCCTGAAGAGTGGGGACAAGGATAGGTTCAGACTCGTTTGGCAAGGAGATTACAGAGGACAAACGACAGTACTTGAAGAAGCTGGAACAACAATGTGCAGCTAACGACTCCTCGTCAGTCTGGAAAGGCCTTCAGGTGATCACCATCTTTAAAACCAAGTCCCCCCCCACTGTGTGGAAGACCTTAAACGTGCAAACGACCTGAATGCTTTCTTTTGCAGATTCCACAGACAATGAACCACATCTAACCCTACCCCGCATTTCCTACCCCCCTTCACAGTTATCACACCTCTTCCTCCTACCCTGGACAAAGACACTACCCCCCCCCTCCCCACAAAATGGTCCCATATAGCCCCTTCCCGATGTCAGACACAACCCTGTGCATCACACTGACTCTGGTTCACACACATTTTTTTAAATAATAATATTTCATGATTATTAATAATTAGCCAACGTCAAGTCTACTAATAATGCACAACATTAGGCACTAACTGACTTCACCAAAAAACCACTGTATGAGCCAAACCTGTAACTACTGGTGACCCAGAAAGTGAAGCATTCATTGGATCTACCCTCTATAGGTGAAGAACAGAATAAAGCCCTGATGGCAGATATTACAATGGAGGAAAAAGGGAAAGCAATCTCTAGATTAAAAGCTTATAAAGTGCACGGTATGGATGGCTTCCCATCCGAGTGGTACAAGGCCTTTAAGGACCAAATAGTGCCTATGCTTTTTGACTGCTTCAACTATACACTGAAAAATGTGAACCACCAGGTACATGGATGGAGGCAATCATTTTGGTTATTCCTAAGGAGGGGGAGGACAGAAATAAATGTAGCGCATAAAGGCCAATTTCAGTACTCAATATAGACTACAAGTTGTATGCATCAATACTAGTAAAAAGGTTAGAGCATATAATAGTAGAACTAGTGGATCCACACCAAACTGGCTTTGTGTGTGAAAGGCAGACACAAGATAATATTAGACGGGTGCTACACTTTATCGATCATGTGAGAATATTGGAGCCACAGTGATTAGTTTAGATGCGGGAAAAGGCATTCGATTCTGATCACTGGAAATATCTGTACTTGGCGTTGAGAAGATTTGGCTTTAAGGATGATTTTATTAACTGTATCAGAACTCTATACTCCTCACCAAACGCCAGAATAAAGATTTATGGACACCTCTCTCCCTTTACCTTTCTCTTTTTTTCTTAATGAGGGTTGTCTTGTCAATATTCCTATCCCTTCCAGCTTTTCTTAAGGACTTCTTTCCTTGCATGACCTCAGCGGCTGCACTCTCCATCTCTGCGACGGGTATTTGGCCCAAGGTTGTCTTCCTGGTGTAGTTTCTTGGCATGATTGATTTTCTACAATGTTTATGACATTAAAAATAAAAAACATATAATGTAATAGAACACCAGAATATGTTTAAGACTAAACTTAACTTGTGCTCCACAGCATTTGTCCGACTTTACCCCACAGCCACTGTTTCAGAAAAAACATCATCTCTTAGCAATTCAGGCTAATCTTCAGCTAGCATCAATCACATGGTTTTATATGTTGGAAGTTCACCAACATTTATGATACAAGATTTTCTTACTGATTCAATTTGTTTTGACACAACAGTTGACTAAGTTCAAAGCAAGAAAATTTACTTTTACATGCAAAAAACACATTTTTGTGAAATAACATACTGACCCACATTACCCTGCTCTCCCCTAACACTGTGCACCTTCCAATTGAGATAAATTCTTTCACATTTGCCAATCTTTTTCTCCGAGTCCAGTTGATTTAACTTCTAAGCAAACCCGTTGAAACCATAGACTGTGTTCAGATTAAACTCTTTCAGTGTAAAAGAGCAAAGTGGAGCCGCGGGAGCCTGCTGGGCCCAAAACCCAGAGGTCGATGGATCAAAACCATCCTCTGCTAAAGGAATCCTTTATCCTCTCCCATGTTATCTGTTATGTTTACCTTGTCCTTGCCATCTAAACATGATCTCACTTACTGCTGAAAGTGACTAACTTTGGCTTTTTAAGTTAAAAATGGGACAAAATAGACCCATGAGTTGAAGCCCATAACTTAGCTGATTTTTTTTTTCTTATCTCGAGTAAAGCTCTATACTTCCACATGGTGTGTGTTTGAAGTTTTGAATGTTCTGACATGTGTGTCTTAGATTTAATAGTCCTATACTCGTCAAAGTGGAATTTACATCTAAAAAACTCTTTTTTGTCCGGGTAAATACGAGTTTGTAACGGTAGTTTGGCTGAGCTTAACCCGTAAGAGAATTACTCCACCCCCTATACCTTATTCATACATGTGAATACATCAGAGAAAGGTGGACAAAAGCCAACAGCACCTGGTACTCTCAGGCAGTCTCCCATCCAAGTACTAACCAGGACCAACCCTTCTTACCTACCAAGATCAGACGAGATAACTTTATTTACGACACATTGTCAAAATAAATCCTTAACTGTTCAATTATGTGGAGCAGAAAGAGGTTAAAACATTCCATACACACACACTCATTTTTTAAAATATTACACTCAGTCTTTAATGCATTTTGCTCGAAAACAAAGCGTTGTTGTCCTCTGAATTGTTTTTGAAAAATTCCATCAAAACTTTCTAATTCTTGTTCATTGAAATACAAAGGACAGGAAATGATTGAAAAGTTCAAAGTAGTGCAAACTCCTATGATCTTTGGTATCATTTCTTTGGAGTCCACTCTCCTTTGAATACATAATGAACTCATCATGTGTACCCGATGTGGCGGTACTGCACTCTACTTACTTGCCAACCGCCTACCATACAAGAAGAAGAGCTTATATTCTTAAGGAAGATGGCAACAGTGAACAGGTTACCAAGAATCACCCAGAACCATCTGCTCCAAAATGAACAACGTTATCCAGGCAGACGTGAGGTGGTAACCATTAAGGGGGGGAGTTCCCTTTGTGAAGAGATAAGCACTCTTATTAAGAAGCTTCAGAAGGACTTTCACTGTATGGAGGAAAAATACAAACAAGAAAAAGCAGAGAAGGAGATCCTGAAAACATTACTTCATACGCTTATAACCAGCTCCCAAAATGTGCCCTGCATTCTTAGAGGGATCTTAGAGGGATCACTCTGTAAAAAGAAGGAAGAGCTTTTAAAGATTGTAGTATCTACAAAAGAAGTACATTATTAAAGAAAAGAACCAAACTATTCTGTCTCTCAACACAAAGATCACAGAGTAAGAGCACTGCAACAACCAGCTGAAGCAAAAAGCCTGCAACAATTCGCCCTGTTTAAAACCCCAGGGGAAAATTACTACGCATTATTTTCAAGGCACGGGTGGATTAGTCCCGCTGCGTACGGCGCGCGCCGCCTGCCCAACTTATAACAAACGAATACTCCCTGGTTAGACCAATATTCCTGTCATAGGTCCCCAAGGACATCTCCAAGGACAAACAAAAGTGATCTGGGTATGAACAGAAGATCTCCGAGGATAAACAAAAGATCTCTGTTTATGAAAGGAAAATCCAGGTCCTCAAAGAGCAGCTTCAAATGGAGCTGAGGAAGTCTGTGGCTTCTGCGGATGTTATCAAAGTCATGGAGATGGAGCACCAGAACTCTGTTTCTACTATAGAACAATTTATAAATACTTGCAGAGTTAAGAACTGGAAGCTAATAGGATTAAAGGAAGTCAATCCATTCAATGAAAACATGTCACAGAAGATCTCTGGATATGACCAGAGGATCTCACAGGATGAACAGAAGGTCTTGCAGGACAAAGACCATGAATTAAAATTCTCGGACCATTAGCCAAAGGTCTAAAATCATGAGATGAAGGACTCAGAGAGGACATATTCCTGGGATGATTACTCTAAATCATGGGACCTTGAACCTGATGTCTCAGACAATGAGGTGCCAGAGACCCGAGACCGGTTGGACACAGAATTTAATATATCAGACCTTGAAACTGATGTCTCGGATGATGAACCAGAGGTCAAAGTTGATGGACCAGAGGGCACTGATTCATTGGACCTTAAATCTGATTTCTCAGACAATGACTTAGAGGTTTCAGATCATATTCTAAAGGTCTCAAATGTTGAGCCAAAGGTCTTAATACATAAACCACCCATCCAACCCCAAAGGCCAAAGGTCTACAATGATGAACCAGAGGTCTCAGGAGATGAATCAGAGGTCTCAGGAGATGAATCAGAAGTCTCAGGAGATGAATCAGAGGTCTCAGATGATGAACCAGAGGTCTCACAAGATGAATCAGAGGTCTCAGTTGAGGAACCAGAGGTCGAAGTTGATGAAAAAACAGAGACCAAAAAGAACAAAAAAGGGTGGAAAAGATTTCTACATTACCTCAAACCATGGAAGTGGGCGAAAAGAAATAGAATTTGAGCAAAAGTCGGAAGAAGCCTTTGGGGGGGGATGTGACGAGTTACATCTTCAAGTATCTCCAGCCACTTTCACCTCCTCTTTGAGGACCTTGACCTGTCTTACATGATGCTTGCTGCTCTGGGTTTGTACCCTCATGGTTGATGCACTTATTGTAACTCGCATTGGATTAAAAAGTCAGCTCAATGACATGAAAAATATAACATGAAATATAATAACATGGAATGACTGCAAAAAAGTCTATTAATTGAAGAAACACTGTGTGAAAGATCAGACATATATTCACAAAATGTGCCACAGAATCGGTTTAAAAGAGAGGTAAACCAAATTGTTGAAAAAGAGAGCATATGAAAATCCATTGCATGATGCCACCTCTCTGGCAGGCTCACAAAGGAACCCAGAATAAAAGTCTCAGATTGATCTCAATCTTTAAACTATTCCTATCCCTTCCAGCTTTTCTTAAGGACTTCTTTCCTTGCATGACCTCAGCGGCTGCACTCTCCATCTCTGCGACGGGTATTTGGCCCAAGGTTGTCTTCCTGGTGTAGTTTCTTGGCATGATTGATTTTCTACAATGTTTATGACATTAAAAATAAAAAACATATAATGTAATAGAACACCAGAATATGTTTATTTTATTTTATTTTATTTTATTTTATTTTATTTTATTTTATTTTATTTTATTTTATTTTATTTTATTTTATTTTATTTTATTTTATTTTATTTTATTTTATTTTATTCAAATGTACCGGCTGCTATGACGACTTAATTTCCCTTCGGGGATGAATAAAGTAATCTATCTATCTATCTATCTATCTATCTATCTATCTAATTCACTCTGGAGAACCTCCCCTCTACTGCTGGATACAAACAAAACCAATTGTTATTGCTTCATCTTCACTGACCTATCTCAGTTTGACAAATGGCTCCACTGTAAGGAATTTTTAATGTTTTCCTGTTTTATAAATACATGTTTGGAATTATTTATAGCCTGTAGAGTTAAACTAAAAAAAGTTAATCATGCCTTTTCTTTTCTTTTACATGAAAGCTCCAAACAGGCACTATTTGCTATGTCCTGCTTGTTCCAAAACACAAGATATCCTGTCTGTCCATTTGACGAGGGTATGCATGAAAGATGGCTCGAGGGAAGATATACAAGCCATTGTTGAAAATGCCAAGAAAGAAGCAAGCGAGATCCTTAAGGAAGGCAGAATTTTCAATTATTCAGACCTCACTGAAATCATGTCAAATGAAGATTCCAATCCAAAGGTAAGTGGCTTACAGAACGTTATCTTGCTCCTTTTTTTTTTTGATAAGAATTTTTATATACTGATATTTTCAAATATCTTGTTTTCTTTTTGACAGACTGGTTGAGGAGCTGAAAAATCGCCACATGGTTATACGTTGGCATACCCGACTCTCAGGCCAATGCTGAGCCTTTAGCTGCTCAGACACTATCCAATACAGATGCTGAAGCTGGACCATCCACTAGAACGACTTCTAACAATGAAGGGGGTGACATGGCTGACGAGGCCCCTGTTGGCACTCGAACAAGAAAGTTTGCTCAAAAAAGCAAGCAAGAAATGTATGAGAAAGGCCTTAAGGACAGACATCCTATGAGCCACCCACTTCTCAAAGATTTTGCCATGCAAATGAAAAAAGACAAAAAGATTCGAAATTACAAACAGGAGGTAAGGACCAATAAATGTTTAACACTTTTTCTGAGAAACCTTTATACGCATTTATATGAAGCAAAACAGTCATTGCTAGAAGGTCACTGAACATGATGTCTTTTATTTTCAGGTTGAAAACGTCTCTCGGTATCTATATTTTGCTAACAAAGAGAACGTTTCCTTGCAGTTTGTTTATGAGAGAGAAAAAGTCAAAACGTCCCTCACTAAAACCTCTGCTACTCTGAAGAAATGAACACAACCATGAGGCACGAGCACTTGAAGCTGAAGCATCATGGGGAGATTTCTAAAGATGGCAGTTGGAGCGAGACAGAACTGCAAGTTTTACTTTTTGTCCTGAAACAAGCGAGAAATATTACAATTATCAACACGTGGAATGGAATAGGAATAGACTGGAATAGTGTTGGGATTTCAAAATCTTCTCTGTGTATCTGTGAGTGAAGAGGGGTATGGAAACAGAACTCTAAACAAATAAAAAAAGGGTGGGGACAGGAGCCTTTATAAGGCCTTTACACAAATTATTAATAATAACCTTTTTCCTCTTAGTGTTTAATATTGAAATTATCTAGAAATGTATGTGCGTCAAAACGCTGGTCAGTCTCACACCTGTGTGTAGATAAAGGGTCTGAGTGACACTGGTATGGATTAGTTCTTACAGCCGATAGAGCAGAAACACAACATTCTTTACTCAAGGCTAGTTTATGAAACACAACATCGAACTGTCAGGATAGGTAGAGTTGCCTAGCAACTATCAGAGAAGGAGCGTGACGGAGAGCGGCTCCTTGTAACTTCCTGGATTCAGTGACAAGAGGCGTGGGACTACGGCTCTGGACCAACTAGGGAGAACATAATTTATTTGCGGCGACACCCCTCCAATATTTTAACCTATCACATTAAACCTACTGTTATAATTATTAGGAACGCTTTCTGTTCGGCACCATTATTGTCTACCCCTTGCTAACGGATTTAGCCGAGGCTGTGAATGAATGCCGGCTATACCTGTTAGACTTCCATTGCTTCTAAATAAATACATTGCTTCTAAATAAATACTTGGCTCTTCTCATATTTATGATAAATGAACACGGTGACAATAGCAGGGATCATCTACTACACAACTCCAGTGACTGAATCAATCCACGTTGTAAACTAGTATTAGTACTTAAATAAAACCCAGATTCTCCAGTTGCTGTCTAGCAACTATGACTAGTGCTGCTATGACATACAGGGATTTTAGTGTTCATTGTGTCACAGCAATCGTTTGAAATCAAGCATCTCAAAAAAAGGGTCTATTGTTATTCATATGATACAACAGTGATGTATAATATGCCAGTATCATAATTACTCACACAATATGTGCCTGTTTTTCAAGATGAGACAATCAGTCTGGAGGACTTTTTACACAAAAGGAGCCAAAATGGTTGAACACCCCAGACGTGTGCTGAGCTTTCTAACAGCATCTTGCAGATGATTATCAAGGACATGTGACCACTGGCTGCAGGGGAGGGTCAAAACTCCTAATCTTTCTCTCTACACATTTCATCAATTTAACCAACCAGACATTGTTTTAAACGTATCATTCCCTTTAAGGAGTGTTAGTTTGATCAACTCATGTTAGCAGAGCTGAGGCTAGCTAACGTTAGCTTGTGAGCAGCTCCTCCAGGGACTTACAAACTCTGTACAGCTGGAGCTCAGGCTTCATCACGGCATCCAGCAGCCTCCTGCTCTGACAAATCTAACTGCTCCATTCTGTCTTCATACATCGCCACGGTTTCCCCCAACAGTGAGACGATCTCCTCAGCCGCCGCGAATGTACAGAGGCTGTGACTTCACACATCCCCTTCTGTGAGGACAGCTGTATTCCGACACAAGGACTGGTTACCGGCAAAACTCAAGCAGGTTGTTTAGAGAAGGAGGTGGCCCTGAAGAGTGGGGACAAGGATAGGTTCAGACTCGTTTGGCAAGGAGATTACAGAGGACAAACGACAGTACTTGAAGAAGCTGGAACAACAATGTGCAGCTAACGACTCCTCGTCAGTCTGGAAAGGCCTTCAGGTGATCACCATCTTTAAAACCAAGTCCCCCCCCACTGTGTGGAAGACCTTAAACGTGCAAACGACCTGAATGCTTTCTTTTGCAGATTCCACAGACAATGAACCACATCTAACCCTACCCCGCATTTCCTACCCCCCTTCACAGTTATCACACCTCTTCCTCCTACCCTGGACAAAGACACTACCCCCCCCCTCCCCACAAAATGGTCCCATATAGCCCCTTCCCGATGTCAGACACAACCCTGTGCATCACACTGACTCTGGTTCACACACATTTTTTTAAATAATAATATTTCATGATTATTAATAATTAGCCAACGTCAAGTCTACTAATAATGCACAACATTAGGCACTAACTGACTTCACCAAAAAACCACTGTATGAGCCAAACCTGTAACTACTGGTGACCCAGAAAGTGAAGCATTCATTGGATCTACCCTCTATAGGTGAAGAACAGAATAAAGCCCTGATGGCAGATATTACAATGGAGGAAAAAGGGAAAGCAATCTCTAGATTAAAAGCTTATAAAGTGCACGGTATGGATGGCTTCCCATCCGAGTGGTACAAGGCCTTTAAGGACCAAATAGTGCCTATGCTTTTTGACTGCTTCAACTATACACTGAAAAATGTGAACCACCAGGTACATGGATGGAGGCAATCATTTTGGTTATTCCTAAGGAGGGGGAGGACAGAAATAAATGTAGCGCATAAAGGCCAATTTCAGTACTCAATATAGACTACAAGTTGTATGCATCAATACTAGTAAAAAGGTTAGAGCATATAATAGTAGAACTAGTGGATCCACACCAAACTGGCTTTGTGTGTGAAAGGCAGACACAAGATAATATTAGACGGGTGCTACACTTTATCGATCATGTGAGAATATTGGAGCCACAGTGATTAGTTTAGATGCGGGAAAAGGCATTCGATTCTGATCACTGGAAATATCTGTACTTGGCGTTGAGAAGATTTGGCTTTAAGGATGATTTTATTAACTGTATCAGAACTCTATACTCCTCACCAAACGCCAGAATAAAGATTTATGGACACCTCTCTCCCTTTACCTTTCTCTTTTTTTCTTAATGAGGGTTGTCTTGTCAATATTCCTATCCCTTCCAGCTTTTCTTAAGGACTTCTTTCCTTGCATGACCTCAGCGGCTGCACTCTCCATCTCTGCGACGGGTATTTGGCCCAAGGTTGTCTTCCTGGTGTAGTTTCTTGGCATGATTGATTTTCTACAATGTTTATGACATTAAAAATAAAAAACATATAATGTAATAGAACACCAGAATATGTTTAAGACTAAACTTAACTTGTGCTCCACAGCATTTGTCCGACTTTACCCCACAGCCACTGTTTCAGAAAAAACATCATCTCTTAGCAATTCAGGCTAATCTTCAGCTAGCATCAATCACATGGTTTTATATGTTGGAAGTTCACCAACATTTATGATACAAGATTTTCTTACTGATTCAATTTGTTTTGACACAACAGTTGACTAAGTTCAAAGCAAGAAAATTTACTTTTACATGCAAAAAACACATTTTTGTGAAATAACATACTGACCCACATTACCCTGCTCTCCCCTAACACTGTGCACCTTCCAATTGAGATAAATTCTTTCACATTTGCCAATCTTTTTCTCCGAGTCCAGTTGATTTAACTTCTAAGCAAACCCGTTGAAACCATAGACTGTGTTCAGATTAAACTCTTTCAGTGTAAAAGAGCAAAGTGGAGCCGCGGGAGCCTGCTGGGCCCAAAACCCAGAGGTCGATGGATCAAAACCATCCTCTGCTAAAGGAATCCTTTATCCTCTCCCATTTTATCTGTTATGTTTACCTTGTCCTTGCCATCTAAACATGATCTCACTTACTGCTGAAAGTGACTAACTTTGGCTTTTTAAGTTAAAAATGGGACAAAATAGACCCATGAGTTGAAGCCCATAACTTAGCTGATTTTTTTTTTCTTATCTCGAGTAAAGCTCTATACTTCCACATGGTGTGTGTTTGAAGTTTTGAATGTTCTGACATGTGTGTCTTAGATTTAATAGTCCTATACTCGTCAAAGTGGAATTTACATCTAAAAAACTCTTTTTTGTCCGGGTAAATACGAGTTTGTAACGGTAGTTTGGCTGAGCTTAACCCGTAAGAGAATTACTCCACCCCCTATACCTTATTCATACATGTGAATACATCAGAGAAAGGTGGACAAAAGCCAACAGCACCTGGTACTCTCAGGCAGTCTCCCATCCAAGTACTAACCAGGACCAACCCTTCTTACCTACCAAGATCAGACGAGATAACTTTATTTACGACACATTGTCAAAATAAATCCTTAACTGTTCAATTATGTGGAGCAGAAAGAGGTTAAAACATTCCATACACACACACTCATTTTTTAAAATATTACACTCAGTCTTTAATGCATTTTGCTCGAAAACAAAGCGTTGTTGTCCTCTGAATTGTTTTTGAAAAATTCCATCAAAACTTTCTAATTCTTGTTCATTGAAATACAAAGGACAGGAAATGATTGAAAAGTTCAAAGTAGTGCAAACTCCTATGATCTTTGGTATCATTTCTTTGGAGTCCACTCTCCTTTGAATACATAATGAACTCATCATGTGTACCCGATGTGGCGGTACTGCACTCTACTTACTTGCCAACCGCCTACCATACAAGAAGAAGAGCTTATATTCTTAAGGAAGATGGCAACAGTGAACAGGTTACCAAGAATCACCCAGAACCATCTGCTCCAAAATGAACAACGTTATCCAGGCAGACGTGAGGTGGTAACCATTAAGGGGGGGAGTTCCCTTTGTGAAGAGATAAGCACTCTTATTAAGAAGCTTCAGAAGGACTTTCACTGTATGGAGGAAAAATACAAACAAGAAAAAGCAGAGAAGGAGATCCTGAAAACATTACTTCATACGCTTATAACCAGCTCCCAAAATGTGCCCTGCATTCTTAGAGGGATCTTAGAGGGATCACTCTGTAAAAAGAAGGAAGAGCTTTTAAAGATTGTAGTATCTACAAAAGAAGTACATTATTAAAGAAAAGAACCAAACTATTCTGTCTCTCAACACAAAGATCACAGAGTAAGAGCACTGCAACAACCAGCTGAAGCAAAAAGCCTGTAACAATTCGCCCTGTTTAAAACCCCAGGGGAAAATTACTACGCATTATTTTCAAGGCACGGGTGGATTAGTCCCGCTGCGTACGGCGCGCGCCGCCTGCCCAACTTATAACAAACGAATACTCCCTGGTTAGACCAATATTCCTGTCATAGGTCCCCAAGGACATCTCCAAGGACAAACAAAAGTGATCTGGGTATGAACAGAAGATCTCCGAGGATAAACAAAAGATCTCTGTTTATGAAAGGAAAATCCAGGTCCTCAAAGAGCAGCTTCAAATGGAGCTGAGGAAGTCTGTGGCTTCTGCGGATGTTATCAAAGTCATGGAGATGGAGCACCAGAACTCTGTTTCTACTATAGAACAATTTATAAATACTTGCAGAGTTAAGAACTGGAAGCTAATAGGATTAAAGGAAGTCAATCCATTCAATGAAAACATGTCACAGAAGATCTCTGGATATGACCAGAGGATCTCACAGGATGAACAGAAGGTCTTGCAGGACAAAGACCATGAATTAAAATTCTCGGACCATTAGCCAAAGGTCTAAAATCATGAGATGAAGGACTCAGAGAGGACATATTCCTGGGATGATTACTCTAAATCATGGGACCTTGAACCTGATGTCTCAGACAATGAGGTGCCAGAGACCCGAGACCGGTTGGACACAGAATTTAATATATCAGACCTTGAAACTGATGTCTCGGATGATGAACCAGAGGTCAAAGTTGATGGACCAGAGGGCACTGATTCATTGGACCTTAAATCTGATTTCTCAGACAATGACTTAGAGGTTTCAGATCATATTCTAAAGGTCTCAAATGTTGAGCCAAAGGTCTTAATACATAAACCACCCATCCAACCCCAAAGGCCAAAGGTCTACAATGATGAACCAGAGGTCTCAGGAGATGAATCAGAGGTCTCAGGAGATGAATCAGAAGTCTCAGGAGATGAATCAGAGGTCTCAGATGATGAACCAGAGGTCTCACAAGATGAATCAGAGGTCTCAGTTGAGGAACCAGAGGTCGAAGTTGATGAAAAAACAGAGACCAAAAAGAACAAAAAAGGGTGGAAAAGATTTCTACATTACCTCAAACCATGGAAGTGGGCGAAAAGAAATAGAATTTGAGCAAAAGTCGGAAGAAGCCTTTGGGGGGGGATGTGACGAGTTACATCTTCAAGTATCTCCAGCCACTTTCACCTCCTCTTTGAGGACCTTGACCTGTCTTACATGATGCTTGCTGCTCTGGGTTTGTACCCTCATGGTTGATGCACTTATTGTAACTCGCATTGGATTAAAAAGTCAGCTCAATGACATGAAAAATATAACATGAAATATAATAACATGGAATGACTGCAAAAAAGTCTATTAATTGAAGAAACACTGTGTGAAAGATCAGACATATATTCACAAAATGTGCCACAGAATCGGTTTAAAAGAGAGGTAAACCAAATTGTTGAAAAAGAGAGCATATGAAAATCCATTGCATGATGCCACCTCTCTGGCAGGCTCACAAAGGAACCCAGAATAAAAGTCTCAGATTGATCTCAATCTTTAAACTATTCCTATCCCTTCCAGCTTTTCTTAAGGACTTCTTTCCTTGCATGACCTCAGCGGCTGCACTCTCCATCTCTGCGACGGGTATTTGGCCCAAGGTTGTCTTCCTGGTGTAGTTTCTTGGCATGATTGATTTTCTACAATGTTTATGACATTAAAAATAAAAAACATATAATGTAATAGAACACCAGAATATGTTTATTTTATTTTATTTTATTTTATTTTATTTTATTTTATTTTATTTTATTTTATTTTATTTTATTTTATTTTATTTTATTTTATTTTATTTTATTTTATTTTATTTTATTTTATTTTATTTTATTTTATTTTATTTTATTTTATTTTATTTTATTTTATTTTATTCAAATGTACCGGCTGCTATGACGACTTAATTTCCCTTCGGGGATGAATAAAGTAATCTATCTATCTATCTATCTATCTATCTATCTATCTAATTCACTCTGGAGAACCTCCCCTCTACTGCTGGATACAAACAAAACCAATTGTTATTGCTTCATCTTCACTGACCTATCTCAGTTTGACAAATGGCTCCACTGTAAGGAATTTTTAATGTTTTCCTGTTTTATAAATACATGTTTGGAATTATTTATAGCCTGTAGAGTTAAACTAAAAAAAGTTAATCATGCCTTTTCTTTTCTTTTACATGAAAGCTCCAAACAGGCACTATTTGCTATGTCCTGCTTGTTCCAAAACACAAGATATCCTGTCTGTCCATTTGACGAGGGTATGCATGAAAGATGGCTCGAGGGAAGATATACAAGCCATTGTTGAAAATGCCAAGAAAGAAGCAAGCGAGATCCTTAAGGAAGGCAGAATTTTCAATTATTCAGACCTCACTGAAATCATGTCAAATGAAGATTCCAATCCAAAGGTAAGTGGCTTACAGAACGTTATCTTGCTCCTTTTTTTTTTTGATAAGAATTTTTATATACTGATATTTTCAAATATCTTGTTTTCTTTTTGACAGACTGGTTGAGGAGCTGAAAAATCGCCACATGGTTATACGTTGGCATACCCGACTCTCAGGCCAATGCTGAGCCTTTAGCTGCTCAGACACTATCCAATACAGATGCTGAAGCTGGACCATCCACTAGAACGACTTCTAACAATGAAGGGGGTGACATGGCTGACGAGGCCCCTGTTGGCACTCGAACAAGAAAGTTTGCTCAAAAAAGCAAGCAAGAAATGTATGAGAAAGGCCTTAAGGACAGACATCCTATGAGCCACCCACTTCTCAAAGATTTTGCCATGCAAATGAAAAAAGACAAAAAGATTCGAAATTACAAACAGGAGGTAAGGACCAATAAATGTTTAACACTTTTTCTGAGAAACCTTTATACGCATTTATATGAAGCAAAACAGTCATTGCTAGAAGGTCACTGAACATGATGTCTTTTATTTTCAGGTTGAAAACGTCTCTCGGTATCTATATTTTGCTAACAAAGAGAACGTTTCCTTGCAGTTTGTTTATGAGAGAGAAAAAGTCAAAACGTCCCTCACTAAAACCTCTGCTACTCTGAAGAAATGAACACAACCATGAGGCACGAGCACTTGAAGCTGAAGCATCATGGGGAGATTTCTAAAGATGGCAGTTGGAGCGAGACAGAACTGCAAGTTTTACTTTTTGTCCTGAAACAAGCGAGAAATATTACAATTATCAACACGTGGAATGGAATAGGAATAGACTGGAATAGTGTTGGGATTTCAAAATCTTCTCTGTGTATCTGTGAGTGAAGAGGGGTATGGAAACAGAACTCTAAACAAATAAAAAAAGGGTGGGGACAGGAGCCTTTATAAGGCCTTTACACAAATTATTAATAATAACCTTTTTCCTCTTAGTGTTTAATATTGAAATTATCTAGAAATGTATGTGCGTCAAAACGCTGGTCAGTCTCACACCTGTGTGTAGATAAAGGGTCTGAGTGACACTGGTATGGATTAGTTCTTACAGCCGATAGAGCAGAAACACAACATTCTTTACTCAAGGCTAGTTTATGAAACACAACATCGAACTGTCAGGATAGGTAGAGTTGCCTAGCAACTATCAGAGAAGGAGCGTGACGGAGAGCGGCTCCTTGTAACTTCCTGGATTCAGTGACAAGAGGCGTGGGACTACGGCTCTGGACCAACTAGGGAGAACATAATTTATTTGCGGCGACACCCCTCCAATATTTTAACCTATCACATTAAACCTACTGTTATAATTATTAGGAACGCTTTCTGTTCGGCACCATTATTGTCTACCCCTTGCTAACGGATTTAGCCGAGGCTGTGAATGAATGCCGGCTATACCTGTTAGACTTCCATTGCTTCTAAATAAATACATTGCTTCTAAATAAATACTTGGCTCTTCTCATATTTATGATAAATGAACACGGTGACAATAGCAGGGATCATCTACTACACAACTCCAGTGACTGAATCAATCCACGTTGTAAACTAGTATTAGTACTTAAATAAAACCCAGATTCTCCAGTTGCTGTCTAGCAACTATGACTAGTGCTGCTATGACATACAGGGATTTTAGTGTTCATTGTGTCACAGCAATCGTTTGAAATCAAGCATCTCAAAAAAAGGGTCTATTGTTATTCATATGATACAACAGTGATGTATAATATGCCAGTATCATAATTACTCACACAATATGTGCCTGTTTTTCAAGATGAGACAATCAGTCTGGAGGACTTTTTACACAAAAGGAGCCAAAATGGTTGAACACCCCAGACGTGTGCTGAGCTTTCTAACAGCATCTTGCAGATGATTATCAAGGACATGTGACCACTGGCTGCAGGGGAGGGTCAAAACTCCTAATCTTTCTCTCTACACATTTCATCAATTTAACCAACCAGACATTGTTTTAAACGTATCATTCCCTTTAAGGAGTGTTAGTTTGATCAACTCATGTTAGCAGAGCTGAGGCTAGCTAACGTTAGCTTGTGAGCAGCTCCTCCAGGGACTTACAAACTCTGTACAGCTGGAGCTCAGGCTTCATCACGGCATCCAGCAGCCTCCTGCTCTGACAAATCTAACTGCTCCATTCTGTCTTCATACATCGCCACGGTTTCCCCCAACAGTGAGACGATCTCCTCAGCCGCCGCGAATGTACAGAGGCTGTGACTTCACACATCCCCTTCTGTGAGGACAGCTGTATTCCGACACAAGGACTGGTTACCGGCAAAACTCAAGCAGGTTGTTTAGAGAAGGAGGTGGCCCTGAAGAGTGGGGACAAGGATAGGTTCAGACTCGTTTGGCAAGGAGATTACAGAGGACAAACGACAGTACTTGAAGAAGCTGGAACAACAATGTGCAGCTAACGACTCCTCGTCAGTCTGGAAAGGCCTTCAGGTGATCACCATCTTTAAAACCAAGTCCCCCCCCACTGTGTGGAAGACCTTAAACGTGCAAACGACCTGAATGCTTTCTTTTGCAGATTCCACAGACAATGAACCACATCTAACCCTACCCCGCATTTCCTACCCCCCTTCACAGTTATCACACCTCTTCCTCCTACCCTGGACAAAGACACTACCCCCCCCCTCCCCACAAAATGGTCCCATATAGCCCCTTCCCGATGTCAGACACAACCCTGTGCATCACACTGACTCTGGTTCACACACATTTTTTTAAATAATAATATTTCATGATTATTAATAATTAGCCAACGTCAAGTCTACTAATAATGCACAACATTAGGCACTAACTGACTTCACCAAAAAACCACTGTATGAGCCAAACCTGTAACTACTGGTGACCCAGAAAGTGAAGCATTCATTGGATCTACCCTCTATAGGTGAAGAACAGAATAAAGCCCTGATGGCAGATATTACAATGGAGGAAAAAGGGAAAGCAATCTCTAGATTAAAAGCTTATAAAGTGCACGGTATGGATGGCTTCCCATCCGAGTGGTACAAGGCCTTTAAGGACCAAATAGTGCCTATGCTTTTTGACTGCTTCAACTATACACTGAAAAATGTGAACCACCAGGTACATGGATGGAGGCAATCATTTTGGTTATTCCTAAGGAGGGGGAGGACAGAAATAAATGTAGCGCATAAAGGCCAATTTCAGTACTCAATATAGACTACAAGTTGTATGCATCAATACTAGTAAAAAGGTTAGAGCATATAATAGTAGAACTAGTGGATCCACACCAAACTGGCTTTGTGTGTGAAAGGCAGACACAAGATAATATTAGACGGGTGCTACACTTTATCGATCATGTGAGAATATTGGAGCCACAGTGATTAGTTTAGATGCGGGAAAAGGCATTCGATTCTGATCACTGGAAATATCTGTACTTGGCGTTGAGAAGATTTGGCTTTAAGGATGATTTTATTAACTGTATCAGAACTCTATACTCCTCACCAAACGCCAGAATAAAGATTTATGGACACCTCTCTCCCTTTACCTTTCTCTTTTTTTCTTAATGAGGGTTGTCTTGTCAATATTCCTATCCCTTCCAGCTTTTCTTAAGGACTTCTTTCCTTGCATGACCTCAGCGGCTGCACTCTCCATCTCTGCGACGGGTATTTGGCCCAAGGTTGTCTTCCTGGTGTAGTTTCTTGGCATGATTGATTTTCTACAATGTTTATGACATTAAAAATAAAAAACATATAATGTAATAGAACACCAGAATATGTTTAAGACTAAACTTAACTTGTGCTCCACAGCATTTGTCCGACTTTACCCCACAGCCACTGTTTCAGAAAAAACATCATCTCTTAGCAATTCAGGCTAATCTTCAGCTAGCATCAATCACATGGTTTTATATGTTGGAAGTTCACCAACATTTATGATACAAGATTTTCTTACTGATTCAATTTGTTTTGACACAACAGTTGACTAAGTTCAAAGCAAGAAAATTTACTTTTACATGCAAAAAACACATTTTTGTGAAATAACATACTGACCCACATTACCCTGCTCTCCCCTAACACTGTGCACCTTCCAATTGAGATAAATTCTTTCACATTTGCCAATCTTTTTCTCCGAGTCCAGTTGATTTAACTTCTAAGCAAACCCGTTGAAACCATAGACTGTGTTCAGATTAAACTCTTTCAGTGTAAAAGAGCAAAGTGGAGCAGCGGGAGCCTGCTGGGCCCAAAACCCAGAGGTCGATGGATCAAAACCATCCTCTGCTAAAGGAATCCTTTATCCTCTCCCATGTTATCTGTTATGTTTACCTTGTCCTTGCCATCTAAACATGATCTCACTTACTGCTGAAAGTGACTAACTTTGGCTTTTTAAGTTAAAAATGGGACAAAATAGACCCATGAGTTGAAGCCCATAACTTAGCTGATTTTTTTTTTCTTATCTCGAGTAAAGCTCTATACTTCCACATGGTGTGTGTTTGAAGTTTTGAATGTTCTGACATGTGTGTCTTAGATTTAATAGTCCTATACTCGTCAAAGTGGAATTTACATCTAAAAAACTCTTTTTTGTCCGGGTAAATACGAGTTTGTAACGGTAGTTTGGCTGAGCTTAACCCGTAAGAGAATTACTCCACCCCCTATACCTTATTCATACATGTGAATACATCAGAGAAAGGTGGACAAAAGCCAACAGCACCTGGTACTCTCAGGCAGTCTCCCATCCAAGTACTAACCAGGACCAACCCTTCTTACCTACCAAGATCAGACGAGATAACTTTATTTACGACACATTGTCAAAATAAATCCTTAACTGTTCAATTATGTGGAGCAGAAAGAGGTTAAAACATTCCATACACACACACTCATTTTTTAAAATATTACACTCAGTCTTTAATGCATTTTGCTCGAAAACAAAGCGTTGTTGTCCTCTGAATTGTTTTTGAAAAATTCCATCAAAACTTTCTAATTCTTGTTCATTGAAATACAAAGGACAGGAAATGATTGAAAAGTTCAAAGTAGTGCAAACTCCTATGATCTTTGGTATCATTTCTTTGGAGTCCACTCTCCTTTGAATACATAATGAACTCATCATGTGTACCCGATGTGGCGGTACTGCACTCTACTTACTTGCCAACCGCCTACCATACAAGAAGAAGAGCTTATATTCTTAAGGAAGATGGCAACAGTGAACAGGTTACCAAGAATCACCCAGAACCATCTGCTCCAAAATGAACAACGTTATCCAGGCAGACGTGAGGTGGTAACCATTAAGGGGGGGAGTTCCCTTTGTGAAGAGATAAGCACTCTTATTAAGAAGCTTCAGAAGGACTTTCACTGTATGGAGGAAAAATACAAACAAGAAAAAGCAGAGAAGGAGATCCTGAAAACATTACTTCATACGCTTATAACCAGCTCCCAAAATGTGCCCTGCATTCTTAGAGGGATCTTAGAGGGATCACTCTGTAAAAAGAAGGAAGAGCTTTTAAAGATTGTAGTATCTACAAAAGAAGTACATTATTAAAGAAAAGAACCAAACTATTCTGTCTCTCAACACAAAGATCACAGAGTAAGAGCACTGCAACAACCAGCTGAAGCAAAAAGCCTGTAACAATTCGCCCTGTTTAAAACCCCAGGGGAAAATTACTACGCATTATTTTCAAGGCACGGGTGGATTAGTCCCGCTGCGTACGGCGCGCGCCGCCTGCCCAACTTATAACAAACGAATACTCCCTGGTTAGACCAATATTCCTGTCATAGGTCCCCAAGGACATCTCCAAGGACAAACAAAAGTGATCTGGGTATGAACAGAAGATCTCCGAGGATAAACAAAAGATCTCTGTTTATGAAAGGAAAATCCAGGTCCTCAAAGAGCAGCTTCAAATGGAGCTGAGGAAGTCTGTGGCTTCTGCGGATGTTATCAAAGTCATGGAGATGGAGCACCAGAACTCTGTTTCTACTATAGAACAATTTATAAATACTTGCAGAGTTAAGAACTGGAAGCTAATAGGATTAAAGGAAGTCAATCCATTCAATGAAAACATGTCACAGAAGATCTCTGGATATGACCAGAGGATCTCACAGGATGAACAGAAGGTCTTGCAGGACAAAGACCATGAATTAAAATTCTCGGACCATTAGCCAAAGGTCTAAAATCATGAGATGAAGGACTCAGAGAGGACATATTCCTGGGATGATTACTCTAAATCATGGGACCTTGAACCTGATGTCTCAGACAATGAGGTGCCAGAGACCCGAGACCGGTTGGACACAGAATTTAATATATCAGACCTTGAAACTGATGTCTCGGATGATGAACCAGAGGTCAAAGTTGATGGACCAGAGGGCACTGATTCATTGGACCTTAAATCTGATTTCTCAGACAATGACTTAGAGGTTTCAGATCATATTCTAAAGGTCTCAAATGTTGAGCCAAAGGTCTTAATACATAAACCACCCATCCAACCCCAAAGGCCAAAGGTCTTAAATGATGAACCAGAGGTCTCAGGAGATGAATCAGAGGTCTCAGGAGATGAATCAGAAGTCTCAGGAGATGAATCAGAGGTCTCAGATGATGAACCAGAGGTCTCACAAGATGAATCAGAGGTCTCAGTTGAGGAACCAGAGGTCGAAGTTGATGAAAAAACAGAGACCAAAAAGAACAAAAAAGGGTGGAAAAGATTTCTACATTACCTCAAACCATGGAAGTGGGCGAAAAGAAATAGAATTTGAGCAAAAGTCGGAAGAAGCCTTTGGGGGGGATGTGACGAGTTACATCTTCAAGTATCTCCAGCCACTTTCACCTCCTCTTTGAGGACCTTGACCTGTCTTACATGATGCTTGCTGCTCTGGGTTTGTACCCTCATGGTTGATGCACTTATTGTAACTCGCATTGGATTAAAAAGTCAGCTCAATGACATGAAAAATATAACATGAAATATAATAACATGGAATGACTGCAAAAAAGTCTATTAATTGAAGAAACACTGTGTGAAAGATCAGACATATATTCACAAAATGTGCCACAGAATCGGTTTAAAAGAGAGGTAAACCAAATTGTTGAAAAAGAGAGCATATGAAAATCCATTGCATGATGCCACCTCTCTGGCAGGCTCACAAAGGAACCCAGAATAAAAGTCTCAGATTGATCTCAATCTTTAAACTATTCCTATCCCTTCCAGCTTTTCTTAAGGACTTCTTTCCTTGCATGACCTCAGCGGCTGCACTCTCCATCTCTGCGACGGGTATTTGGCCCAAGGTTGTCTTCCTGGTGTAGTTTCTTGGCATGATTGATTTTCTACAATGTTTATGACATTAAAAATAAAAAACATATAATGTAATAGAACACCAGAATATGTTTATTTTATTTTATTTTATTTTATTTTATTTTATTTTATTTTATTTTATTTTATTTTATTTTATTTTATTTTATTTTATTTTATTTTATTTTATTTTATTTTATTTTATTTTATTTTATTTTATTTTATTTTATTTTATTTTATTTTATTTTATTTTATTTTATTTTATTTTATTCAAATGTACCGGCTGCTATGACGACTTAATTTCCCTTCGGGGATGAATAAAGTAATCTATCTATCTATCTATCTATCTATCTATCTATCTATCTAATTCACTCTGGAGAACCTCCCCTCTACTGCTGGATACAAACAAAACCAATTGTTATTGCTTCATCTTCACTGACCTATCTCAGTTTGACAAATGGCTCCACTGTAAGGAATTTTTAATGTTTTCCTGTTTTATAAATACATGTTTGGAATTATTTATAGCCTGTAGAGTTAAACTAAAAAAAGTTAATCATGCCTTTTCTTTTCTTTTACATGAAAGCTCCAAACAGGCACTATTTGCTATGTCCTGCTTGTTCCAAAACACAAGATATCCTGTCTGTCCATTTGACGAGGGTATGCATGAAAGATGGCTCGAGGGAAGATATACAAGCCATTGTTGAAAATGCCAAGAAAGAAGCAAGCGAGATCCTTAAGGAAGGCAGAATTTTCAATTATTCAGACCTCACTGAAATCATGTCAAATGAAGATTCCAATCCAAAGGTAAGTGGCTTACAGAACGTTATCTTGCTCCTTTTTTTTTTTGATAAGAATTTTTATATACTGATATTTTCAAATATCTTGTTTTCTTTTTGACAGACTGGTTGAGGAGCTGAAAAATCGCCACATGGTTATACGTTGGCATACCCGACTCTCAGGCCAATGCTGAGCCTTTAGCTGCTCAGACACTATCCAATACAGATGCTGAAGCTGGACCATCCACTAGAACGACTTCTAACAATGAAGGGGGTGACATGGCTGACGAGGCCCCTGTTGGCACTCGAACAAGAAAGTTTGCTCAAAAAAGCAAGCAAGAAATGTATGAGAAAGGCCTTAAGGACAGACATCCTATGAGCCACCCACTTCTCAAAGATTTTGCCATGCAAATGAAAAAAGACAAAAAGATTCGAAATTACAAACAGGAGGTAAGGACCAATAAATGTTTAACACTTTTTCTGAGAAACCTTTATACGCATTTATATGAAGCAAAACAGTCATTGCTAGAAGGTCACTGAACATGATGTCTTTTATTTTCAGGTTGAAAACGTCTCTCGGTATCTATATTTTGCTAACAAAGAGAACGTTTCCTTGCAGTTTGTTTATGAGAGAGAAAAAGTCAAAACGTCCCTCACTAAAACCTCTGCTACTCTGAAGAAATGAACACAACCATGAGGCACGAGCACTTGAAGCTGAAGCATCATGGGGAGATTTCTAAAGATGGCAGTTGGAGCGAGACAGAACTGCAAGTTTTACTTTTTGTCCTGAAACAAGCGAGAAATATTACAATTATCAACACGTGGAATGGAATAGGAATAGACTGGAATAGTGTTGGGATTTCAAAATCTTCTCTGTGTATCTGTGAGTGAAGAGGGGTATGGAAACAGAACTCTAAACAAATAAAAAAAGGGTGGGGACAGGAGCCTTTATAAGGCCTTTACACAAATTATTAATAATAACCTTTTTCCTCTTAGTGTTTAATATTGAAATTATCTAGAAATGTATGTGCGTCAAAACGCTGGTCAGTCTCACACCTGTGTGTAGATAAAGGGTCTGAGTGACACTGGTATGGATTAGTTCTTACAGCCGATAGAGCAGAAACACAACATTCTTTACTCAAGGCTAGTTTATGAAACACAACATCGAACTGTCAGGATAGGTAGAGTTGCCTAGCAACTATCAGAGAAGGAGCGTGACGGAGAGCGGCTCCTTGTAACTTCCTGGATTCAGTGACAAGAGGCGTGGGACTACGGCTCTGGACCAACTAGGGAGAACATAATTTATTTGCGGCGACACCCCTCCAATATTTTAACCTATCACATTAAACCTACTGTTATAATTATTAGGAACGCTTTCTGTTCGGCACCATTATTGTCTACCCCTTGCTAACGGATTTAGCCGAGGCTGTGAATGAATGCCGGCTATACCTGTTAGACTTCCATTGCTTCTAAATAAATACATTGCTTCTAAATAAATACTTGGCTCTTCTCATATTTATGATAAATGAACACGGTGACAATAGCAGGGATCATCTACTACACAACTCCAGTGACTGAATCAATCCACGTTGTAAACTAGTATTAGTACTTAAATAAAACCCAGATTCTCCAGTTGCTGTCTAGCAACTATGACTAGTGCTGCTATGACATACAGGGATTTTAGTGTTCATTGTGTCACAGCAATCGTTTGAAATCAAGCATCTCAAAAAAAGGGTCTATTGTTATTCATATGATACAACAGTGATGTATAATATGCCAGTATCATAATTACTCACACAATATGTGCCTGTTTTTCAAGATGAGACAATCAGTCTGGAGGACTTTTTACACAAAAGGAGCCAAAATGGTTGAACACCCCAGACGTGTGCTGAGCTTTCTAACAGCATCTTGCAGATGATTATCAAGGACATGTGACCACTGGCTGCAGGGGAGGGTCAAAACTCCTAATCTTTCTCTCTACACATTTCATCAATTTAACCAACCAGACATTGTTTTAAACGTATCATTCCCTTTAAGGAGTGTTAGTTTGATCAACTCATGTTAGCAGAGCTGAGGCTAGCTAACGTTAGCTTGTGAGCAGCTCCTCCAGGGACTTACAAACTCTGTACAGCTGGAGCTCAGGCTTCATCACGGCATCCAGCAGCCTCCTGCTCTGACAAATCTAACTGCTCCATTCTGTCTTCATACATCGCCACGGTTTCCCCCAACAGTGAGACGATCTCCTCAGCCGCCGCGAATGTACAGAGGCTGTGACTTCACACATCCCCTTCTGTGAGGACAGCTGTATTCCGACACAAGGACTGGTTACCGGCAAAACTCAAGCAGGTTGTTTAGAGAAGGAGGTGGCCCTGAAGAGTGGGGACAAGGATAGGTTCAGACTCGTTTGGCAAGGAGATTACAGAGGACAAACGACAGTACTTGAAGAAGCTGGAACAACAATGTGCAGCTAACGACTCCTCGTCAGTCTGGAAAGGCCTTCAGGTGATCACCATCTTTAAAACCAAGTCCCCCCCCACTGTGTGGAAGACCTTAAACGTGCAAACGACCTGAATGCTTTCTTTTGCAGATTCCACAGACAATGAACCACATCTAACCCTACCCCGCATTTCCTACCCCCCTTCACAGTTATCACACCTCTTCCTCCTACCCTGGACAAAGACACTACCCCCCCCCCTCCCCACAAAATGGTCCCATATAGCCCCTTCCCGATGTCAGACACAACCCTGTGCATCACACTGACTCTGGTTCACACACATTTTTTTAAATAATAATATTTCATGATTATTAATAATTAGCCAACGTCAAGTCTACTAATAATGCACAACATTAGGCACTAACTGACTTCACCAAAAAACCACTGTATGAGCCAAACCTGTAACTACTGGTGACCCAGAAAGTGAAGCATTCATTGGATCTACCCTCTATAGGTGAAGAACAGAATAAAGCCCTGATGGCAGATATTACAATGGAGGAAAAAGGGAAAGCAATCTCTAGATTAAAAGCTTATAAAGTGCACGGTATGGATGGCTTCCCATCCGAGTGGTACAAGGCCTTTAAGGACCAAATAGTGCCTATGCTTTTTGACTGCTTCAACTATACACTGAAAAATGTGAACCACCAGGTACATGGATGGAGGCAATCATTTTGGTTATTCCTAAGGAGGGGGAGGACAGAAATAAATGTAGCGCATAAAGGCCAATTTCAGTACTCAATATAGACTACAAGTTGTATGCATCAATACTAGTAAAAAGGTTAGAGCATATAATAGTAGAACTAGTGGATCCACACCAAACTGGCTTTGTGTGTGAAAGGCAGACACAAGATAATATTAGACGGGTGCTACACTTTATCGATCATGTGAGAATATTGGAGCCACAGTGATTAGTTTAGATGCGGGAAAAGGCATTCGATTCTGATCACTGGAAATATCTGTACTTGGCGTTGAGAAGATTTGGCTTTAAGGATGATTTTATTAACTGTATCAGAACTCTATACTCCTCACCAAACGCCAGAATAAAGATTTATGGACACCTCTCTCCCTTTACCTTTCTCTTTTTTTCTTAATGAGGGTTGTCTTGTCAATATTCCTATCCCTTCCAGCTTTTCTTAAGGACTTCTTTCCTTGCATGACCTCAGCGGCTGCACTCTCCATCTCTGCGACGGGTATTTGGCCCAAGGTTGTCTTCCTGGTGTAGTTTCTTGGCATGATTGATTTTCTACAATGTTTATGACATTAAAAATAAAAAACATATAATGTAATAGAACACCAGAATATGTTTAAGACTAAACTTAACTTGTGCTCCACAGCATTTGTCCGACTTTACCCCACAGCCACTGTTTCAGAAAAAACATCATCTCTTAGCAATTCAGGCTAATCTTCAGCTAGCATCAATCACATGGTTTTATATGTTGGAAGTTCACCAACATTTATGATACAAGATTTTCTTACTGATTCAATTTGTTTTGACACAACAGTTGACTAAGTTCAAAGCAAGAAAATTTACTTTTACATGCAAAAAACACATTTTTGTGAAATAACATACTGACCCACATTACCCTGCTCTCCCCTAACACTGTGCACCTTCCAATTGAGATAAATTCTTTCACATTTGCCAATCTTTTTCTCCGAGTCCAGTTGATTTAACTTCTAAGCAAACCCGTTGAAACCATAGACTGTGTTCAGATTAAACTCTTTGAGTGTAAAAGAGCAAAGTGGAGCCGCGGGAGCCTGCTGGGCCCAAAACCCAGAGGTCGATGGATCAAAACCATCCTCTGCTAAAGGAATCCTTTATCCTCTCCCATGTTATCTGTTATGTTTACCTTGTCCTTGCCATCTAAACATGATCTCACTTACTGCTGAAAGTGACTAACTTTTGCTTTTTAAGTTAAAAATGGGACAAAATAGACCCATGAGTTGAAGCCCATAACTTAGCTGTTTTTTTTTTTTCTTATCGCGAGTAAAGCTCTATACTTCCACATGGTGTGTGTTTGAAGTTTTGAATGTTCTGACATGTGTGTCTTAGATTTAATAGTCCTATACTCGTCAAAGTGGAATTTACATCTAAAAAACTCTTTTTTGTCCGGGTAAATACGAGTTTGTAACGGTAGTTTGGCTGAGCTTAACCCGTAAGAGAATTACTCCACCCCCTATACCTTATTCATACATGTGAATACATCAGAGAAAGGTGGACAAAAGCCAACAGCACCTGGTACTCTCAGGCAGTCTCCCATCCAAGTACTAACCAGGACCAACCCTTCTTACCTACCAAGATCAGACGAGATAACTTTATTTACGACACATTGTCAAAATAAATCCTTAACTGTTCAATTATGTGGAGCAGAAAGAGGTTAAAACATTCCATACACACACACTCATTTTTTAAAATATTACACTCAGTCTTTAATGCATTTTGCTCGAAAACAAAGCGTTGTTGTCCTCTGAATTGTTTTTGAAAAATTCCATCAAAACTTTCTAATTCTTGTTCATTGAAATACAAAGGACAGGAAATGATTGAAAAGTTCAAAGTAGTGCAAACTCCTATGATCTTTGGTATCATTTCTTTGGAGTCCACTCTCCTTTGAATACATAATGAACTCATCATGTGTACCCGATGTGGCGGTACTGCACTCTACTTACTTGCCAACCGCCTACCATACAAGAAGAAGAGCTTATATTCTTAAGGAAGATGGCAACAGTGAACAGGTTACCAAGAATCACCCAGAACCATCTGCTCCAAAATGAACAACGTTATCCAGGCAGACGTGAGGTGGTAACCATTAAGGGGGGGAGTTCCCTTTGTGAAGAGATAAGCACTCTTATTAAGAAGCTTCAGAAGGACTTTCACTGTATGGAGGAAAAATACAAACAAGAAAAAGCAGAGAAGGAGATCCTGAAAACATTACTTCATACGCTTATAACCAGCTCCCAAAATGTGCCCTGCATTCTTAGAGGGATCTTAGAGGGATCACTCTGTAAAAAGAAGGAAGAGCTTTTAAAGATTGTAGTATCTACAAAAGAAGTACATTATTAAAGAAAAGAACCAAACTATTCTGTCTCTCAACACAAAGATCACAGAGTAAGAGCACTGCAACAACCAGCTGAAGCAAAAAGCCTGTAACAATTCGCCCTGTTTAAAACCCCAGGGGAAAATTACTACGCATTATTTTCAAGGCACGGGTGGATTAGTCCCGCTGCGTACGGCGCGCGCCGCCTGCCCAACTTATAACAAACGAATACTCCCTGGTTAGACCAATATTCCTGTCATAGGTCCCCAAGGACATCTCCAAGGACAAACAAAAGTGATCTGGGTATGAACAGAAGATCTCCGAGGATAAACAAAAGATCTCTGTTTATGAAAGGAAAATCCAGGTCCTCAAAGAGCAGCTTCAAATGGAGCTGAGGAAGTCTGTGGCTTCTGCGGATGTTATCAAAGTCATGGAGATGGAGCACCAGAACTCTGTTTCTACTATAGAACAATTTATAAATACTTGCAGAGTTAAGAACTGGAAGCTAATAGGATTAAAGGAAGTCAATCCATTCAATGAAAACATGTCACAGAAGATCTCTGGATATGACCAGAGGATCTCACAGGATGAACAGAAGGTCTTGCAGGACAAAGACCATGAATTAAAATTCTCGGACCATTAGCCAAAGGTCTAAAATCATGAGATGAAGGACTCAGAGAGGACATATTCCTGGGATGATTACTCTAAATCATGGGACCTTGAACCTGATGTCTCAGACAATGAGGTGCCAGAGACCCGAGACCGGTTGGACACAGAATTTAATATATCAGACCTTGAAACTGATGTCTCGGATGATGAACCAGAGGTCAAAGTTGATGGACCAGAGGGCACTGATTCATTGGACCTTAAATCTGATTTCTCAGACAATGACTTAGAGGTTTCAGATCATATTCTAAAGGTCTCAAATGTTGAGCCAAAGGTCTTAATACATAAACCACCCATCCAACCCCAAAGGCCAAAGGTCTACAATGATGAACCAGAGGTCTCAGGAGATGAATCAGAGGTCTCAGGAGATGAATCAGAAGTCTCAGGAGATGAATCAGAGGTCTCAGATGATGAACCAGAGGTCTCACAAGATGAATCAGAGGTCTCAGTTGAGGAACCAGAGGTCGAAGTTGATGAAAAAACAGAGACCAAAAAGAACAAAAAAGGGTGGAAAAGATTTCTACATTACCTCAAACCATGGAAGTGGGCGAAAAGAAATAGAATTTGAGCAAAAGTCGGAAGAAGCCTTTGGGGGGGGATGTGACGAGTTACATCTTCAAGTATCTCCAGCCACTTTCACCTCCTCTTTGAGGACCTTGACCTGTCTTACATGATGCTTGCTGCTCTGGGTTTGTACCCTCATGGTTGATGCACTTATTGTAACTCGCATTGGATTAAAAAGTCAGCTCAATGACATGAAAAATATAACATGAAATATAATAACATGGAATGACTGCAAAAAAGTCTATTAATTGAAGAAACACTGTGTGAAAGATCAGACATATATTCACAAAATGTGCCACAGAATCGGTTTAAAAGAGAGGTAAACCAAATTGTTGAAAAAGAGAGCATATGAAAATCCATTGCATGATGCCACCTCTCTGGCAGGCTCACAAAGGAACCCAGAATAAAAGTCTCAGATTGATCTCAATCTTTAAACTATTCCTATCCCTTCCAGCTTTTCTTAAGGACTTCTTTCCTTGCATGACCTCAGCGGCTGCACTCTCCATCTCTGCGACGGGTATTTGGCCCAAGGTTGTCTTCCTGGTGTAGTTTCTTGGCATGATTGATTTTCTACAATGTTTATGACATTAAAAATAAAAAACATATAATGTAATAGAACACCAGAATATGTTTATTTTATTTTATTTTATTTTATTTTATTTTATTTTATTTTATTTTATTTTATTTTATTTTATTTTATTTTATTTTATTTTATTTTATTTTATTTTATTTTATTTTATTTTATTTTATTTTATTTTATTTTATTTTATTTTATTCAAATGTACCGGCTGCTATGACGACTTAATTTCCCTTCGGGGATGAATAAAGTAATCTATCTATCTATCTATCTATCTATCTATCTATCTAATTCACTCTGGAGAACCTCCCCTCTACTGCTGGATACAAACAAAACCAATTGTTATTGCTTCATCTTCACTGACCTATCTCAGTTTGACAAATGGCTCCACTGTAAGGAATTTTTAATGTTTTCCTGTTTTATAAATACATGTTTGGAATTATTTATAGCCTGTAGAGTTAAACTAAAAAAAGTTAATCATGCCTTTTCTTTTCTTTTACATGAAAGCTCCAAACAGGCACTATTTGCTATGTCCTGCTTGTTCCAAAACACAAGATATCCTGTCTGTCCATTTGACGAGGGTATGCATGAAAGATGGCTCGAGGGAAGATATACAAGCCATTGTTGAAAATGCCAAGAAAGAAGCAAGCGAGATCCTTAAGGAAGGCAGAATTTTCAATTATTCAGACCTCACTGAAATCATGTCAAATGAAGATTCCAATCCAAAGGTAAGTGGCTTACAGAACGTTATCTTGCTCCTTTTTTTTTTTGATAAGAATTTTTATATACTGATATTTTCAAATATCTTGTTTTCTTTTTGACAGACTGGTTGAGGAGCTGAAAAATCGCCACATGGTTATACGTTGGCATACCCGACTCTCAGGCCAATGCTGAGCCTTTAGCTGCTCAGACACTATCCAATACAGATGCTGAAGCTGGACCATCCACTAGAACGACTTCTAACAATGAAGGGGGTGACATGGCTGACGAGGCCCCTGTTGGCACTCGAACAAGAAAGTTTGCTCAAAAAAGCAAGCAAGAAATGTATGAGAAAGGCCTTAAGGACAGACATCCTATGAGCCACCCACTTCTCAAAGATTTTGCCATGCAAATGAAAAAAGACAAAAAGATTCGAAATTACAAACAGGAGGTAAGGACCAATAAATGTTTAACACTTTTTCTGAGAAACCTTTATACGCATTTATATGAAGCAAAACAGTCATTGCTAGAAGGTCACTGAACATGATGTCTTTTATTTTCAGGTTGAAAACGTCTCTCGGTATCTATATTTTGCTAACAAAGAGAACGTTTCCTTGCAGTTTGTTTATGAGAGAGAAAAAGTCAAAACGTCCCTCACTAAAACCTCTGCTACTCTGAAGAAATGAACACAACCATGAGGCACGAGCACTTGAAGCTGAAGCATCATGGGGAGATTTCTAAAGATGGCAGTTGGAGCGAGACAGAACTGCAAGTTTTACTTTTTGTCCTGAAACAAGCGAGAAATATTACAATTATCAACACGTGGAATGGAATAGGAATAGACTGGAATAGTGTTGGGATTTCAAAATCTTCTCTGTGTATCTGTGAGTGAAGAGGGGTATGGAAACAGAACTCTAAACAAATAAAAAAAGGGTGGGGACAGGAGCCTTTATAAGGCCTTTACACAAATTATTAATAATAACCTTTTTCCTCTTAGTGTTTAATATTGAAATTATCTAGAAATGTATGTGCGTCAAAACGCTGGTCAGTCTCACACCTGTGTGTAGATAAAGGGTCTGAGTGACACTGGTATGGATTAGTTCTTACAGCCGATAGAGCAGAAACACAACATTCTTTACTCAAGGCTAGTTTATGAAACACAACATCGAACTGTCAGGATAGGTAGAGTTGCCTAGCAACTATCAGAGAAGGAGCGTGACGGAGAGCGGCTCCTTGTAACTTCCTGGATTCAGTGACAAGAGGCGTGGGACTACGGCTCTGGACCAACTAGGGAGAACATAATTTATTTGCGGCGACACCCCTCCAATATTTTAACCTATCACATTAAACCTACTGTTATAATTATTAGGAACGCTTTCTGTTCGGCACCATTATTGTCTACCCCTTGCTAACGGATTTAGCCGAGGCTGTGAATGAATGCCGGCTATACCTGTTAGACTTCCATTGCTTCTAAATAAATACATTGCTTCTAAATAAATACTTGGCTCTTCTCATATTTATGATAAATGAACACGGTGACAATAGCAGGGATCATCTACTACACAACTCCAGTGACTGAATCAATCCACGTTGTAAACTAGTATTAGTACTTAAATAAAACCCAGATTCTCCAGTTGCTGTCTAGCAACTATGACTAGTGCTGCTATGACATACAGGGATTTTAGTGTTCATTGTGTCACAGCAATCGTTTGAAATCAAGCATCTCAAAAAAAGGGTCTATTGTTATTCATATGATACAACAGTGATGTATAATATGCCAGTATCATAATTACTCACACAATATGTGCCTGTTTTTCAAGATGAGACAATCAGTCTGGAGGACTTTTTACACAAAAGGAGCCAAAATGGTTGAACACCCCAGACGTGTGCTGAGCTTTCTAACAGCATCTTGCAGATGATTATCAAGGACATGTGACCACTGGCTGCAGGGGAGGGTCAAAACTCCTAATCTTTCTCTCTACACATTTCATCAATTTAACCAACCAGACATTGTTTTAAACGTATCATTCCCTTTAAGGAGTGTTAGTTTGATCAACTCATGTTAGCAGAGCTGAGGCTAGCTAACGTTAGCTTGTGAGCAGCTCCTCCAGGGACTTACAAACTCTGTACAGCTGGAGCTCAGGCTTCATCACGGCATCCAGCAGCCTCCTGCTCTGACAAATCTAACTGCTCCATTCTGTCTTCATACATCGCCACGGTTTCCCCCAACAGTGAGACGATCTCCTCAGCCGCCGCGAATGTACAGAGGCTGTGACTTCACACATCCCCTTCTGTGAGGACAGCTGTATTCCGACACAAGGACTGGTTACCGGCAAAACTCAAGCAGGTTGTTTAGAGAAGGAGGTGGCCCTGAAGAGTGGGGACAAGGATAGGTTCAGACTCGTTTGGCAAGGAGATTACAGAGGACAAACGACAGTACTTGAAGAAGCTGGAACAACAATGTGCAGCTAACGACTCCTCGTCAGTCTGGAAAGGCCTTCAGGTGATCACCATCTTTAAAACCAAGTCCCCCCCCACTGTGTGGAAGACCTTAAACGTGCAAACGACCTGAATGCTTTCTTTTGCAGATTCCACAGACAATGAACCACATCTAACCCTACCCCGCATTTCCTACCCCCCTTCACAGTTATCACACCTCTTCCTCCTACCCTGGACAAAGACACTACCCCCCCCCTCCCCACAAAATGGTCCCATATAGCCCCTTCCCGATGTCAGACACAACCCTGTGCATCACACTGACTCTGGTTCACACACATTTTTTTAAATAATAATATTTCATGATTATTAATAATTAGCCAACGTCAAGTCTACTAATAATGCACAACATTAGGCACTAACTGACTTCACCAAAAAACCACTGTATGAGCCAAACCTGTAACTACTGGTGACCCAGAAAGTGAAGCATTCATTGGATCTACCCTCTATAGGTGAAGAACAGAATAAAGCCCTGATGGCAGATATTACAATGGAGGAAAAAGGGAAAGCAATCTCTAGATTAAAAGCTTATAAAGTGCACGGTATGGATGGCTTCCCATCCGAGTGGTACAAGGCCTTTAAGGACCAAATAGTGCCTATGCTTTTTGACTGCTTCAACTATACACTGAAAAATGTGAACCACCAGGTACATGGATGGAGGCAATCATTTTGGTTATTCCTAAGGAGGGGGAGGACAGAAATAAATGTAGCGCATAAAGGCCAATTTCAGTACTCAATATAGACTACAAGTTGTATGCATCAATACTGGTAAAAAGGTTAGAGCATATAATAGTAGAACTAGTGGATCCACACCAAACTGGCTTTGTGTGTGAAAGGCAGACACAAGATAATATTAGACGGGTGCTACACTTTATCGATCATGTGAGAATATTGGAGCCACAGTGATTAGTTTAGATGCGGGAAAAGGCATTCGATTCTGATCACTGGAAATATCTGTACTTGGCGTTGAGAAGATTTGGCTTTAAGGATGATTTTATTAACTGTATCAGAACTCTATACTCCTCACCAAACGCCAGAATAAAGATTTATGGACACCTCTCTCCCTTTACCTTTCTCTTTTTTTCTTAATGAGGGTTGTCTTGTCAATATTCCTATCCCTTCCAGCTTTTCTTAAGGACTTCTTTCCTTGCATGACCTCAGCGGCTGCACTCTCCATCTCTGCGACGGGTATTTGGCCCAAGGTTGTCTTCCTGGTGTAGTTTCTTGGCATGATTGATTTTCTACAATGTTTATGACATTAAAAATAAAAAACATATAATGTAATAGAACACCAGAATATGTTTAAGACTAAACTTAACTTGTGCTCCACAGCATTTGTCCGACTTTACCCCACAGCCACTGTTTCAGAAAAAACATCATCTCTTAGCAATTCAGGCTAATCTTCAGCTAGCATCAATCACATGGTTTTATATGTTGGAAGTTCACCAACATTTATGATACAAGATTTTCTTACTGATTCAATTTGTTTTGACACAACAGTTGACTAAGTTCAAAGCAAGAAAATTTACTTTTACATGCAAAAAACACATTTTTGTGAAATAACATACTGACCCACATTACCCTGCTCTCCCCTAACACTGTGCACCTTCCAATTGAGATAAATTCTTTCACATTTGCCAATCTTTTTCTCCGAGTCCAGTTGATTTAACTTCTAAGCAAACCCGTTGAAACCATAGACTGTGTTCAGATTAAACTCTTTCAGTGTAAAAGAGCAAAGTGGAGCAGCGGGAGCCTGCTGGGCCCAAAACCCAGAGGTCGATGGATCAAAACCATCCTCTGCTAAAGGAATCCTTTATCCTCTCCCATGTTATCTGTTATGTTTACCTTGTCCTTGCCATCTAAACATGATCTCACTTACTGCTGAAAGTGACTAACTTTGGCTTTTTAAGTTAAAAATGGGACAAAATAGACCCATGAGTTGAAGCCCATAACTTAGCTGATTTTTTTTTTCTTATCTCGAGTAAAGCTCTATACTTCCACATGGTGTGTGTTTGAAGTTTTGAATGTTCTGACATGTGTGTCTTAGATTTAATAGTCCTATACTCGTCAAAGTGGAATTTACATCTAAAAAACTCTTTTTTGTCCGGGTAAATACGAGTTTGTAACGGTAGTTTGGCTGAGCTTAACCCGTAAGAGAATTACTCCACCCCCTATACCTTATTCATACATGTGAATACATCAGAGAAAGGTGGACAAAAGCCAACAGCACCTGGTACTCTCAGGCAGTCTCCCATCCAAGTACTAACCAGGACCAACCCTTCTTACCTACCAAGATCAGACGAGATAACTTTATTTACGACACATTGTCAAAATAAATCCTTAACTGTTCAATTATGTGGAGCAGAAAGAGGTTAAAACATTCCATACACACACACTCATTTTTTAAAATATTACACTCAGTCTTTAATGCATTTTGCTCGAAAACAAAGCGTTGTTGTCCTCTGAATTGTTTTTGAAAAATTCCATCAAAACTTTCTAATTCTTGTTCATTGAAATACAAAGGACAGGAAATGATTGAAAAGTTCAAAGTAGTGCAAACTCCTATGATCTTTGGTATCATTTCTTTGGAGTCCACTCTCCTTTGAATACATAATGAACTCATCATGTGTACCCGATGTGGCGGTACTGCACTCTACTTACTTGCCAACCGCCTACCATACAAGAAGAAGAGCTTATATTCTTAAGGAAGATGGCAACAGTGAACAGGTTACCAAGAATCACCCAGAACCATCTGCTCCAAAATGAACAACGTTATCCAGGCAGACGTGAGGTGGTAACCATTAAGGGGGGGAGTTCCCTTTGTGAAGAGATAAGCACTCTTATTAAGAAGCTTCAGAAGGACTTTCACTGTATGGAGGAAAAATACAAACAAGAAAAAGCAGAGAAGGAGATCCTGAAAACATTACTTCATACGCTTATAACCAGCTCCCAAAATGTGCCCTGCATTCTTAGAGGGATCTTAGAGGGATCACTCTGTAAAAAGAAGGAAGAGCTTTTAAAGATTGTAGTATCTACAAAAGAAGTACATTATTAAAGAAAAGAACCAAACTATTCTGTCTCTCAACACAAATATCACAGAGTAAGAGCACTGCAACAACCAGCTGAAGCAAAAAGCCTGTAACAATTCGCCCTGTTTAAAACCCCAGGGGAAAATTACTACGCATTATTTTCAAGGCACGGGTGGATAGTCCCGCTGCGTACGGCGCGCGCCGCCTGCCCAACTTATAACAAACGAATACTCCCTGGTTAGACCAATATTCCTGTCATAGGTCCCCAAGGACATCTCCAAGGACAAACAAAAGTGATCTGGGTATGAACAGAAGATCTCCGAGGATAAACAAAAGATCTCTGTTTATGAAAGGAAAATCCAGGTCCTCAAAGAGCAGCTTCAAATGGAGCTGAGGAAGTCTGTTGCTTCTGCGGATGTTATCAAAGTCATGGAGATGGAGCACCAGAACTCTGTTTCTACTATAGAACAATTTATAAATACTTGCAGAGTTAAGAACTGGAAGCTAATAGGATTAAAGGAAGTCAATCCATTCAATGAAAACATGTCACAGAAGATCTCTGGATATGACCAGAGGATCTCACAGGATGAACAGAAGGTCTTGCAGGACAAAGACCATGAATTAAAATTCTCGGACCATTAGCCAAAGGTCTAAAATCATGAGATGAAGGACTCAGAGAGGACATATTCCTGGGATGATTACTCTAAATCATGGGACCTTGAACCTGATGTCTCAGACAATGAGGTGCCAGAGACCCGAGACCGGTTGGACACAGAATTTAATATATCAGACCTTGAAACTGATGTCTCGGATGATGAACCAGAGGTCAAAGTTGATGGACCAGAGGGCACTGATTCATTGGACCTTAAATCTGATTTCTCAGACAATGACTTAGAGGTTTCAGATCATATTCTAAAGGTCTCAAATGTTGAGCCAAAGGTCTTAATACATAAACCACCCATCCAACCCCAAAGGCCAAAGGTCTTAAATGATGAACCAGAGGTCTCAGGAGATGAATCAGAGGTCTCAGGAGATGAATCAGAAGTCTCAGGAGATGAATCAGAGGTCTCAGATGATGAACCAGAGGTCTCACAAGATGAATCAGAGGTCTCAGTTGAGGAACCAGAGGTCGAAGTTGATGAAAAAACAGAGACCAAAAAGAACAAAAAAGGGTGGAAAAGATTTCTACATTACCTCAAACCATGGAAGTGGGCGAAAAGAAATAGAATTTGAGCAAAAGTCGGAAGAAGCCTTTGGGGGGGGATGTGACGAGTTACATCTTCAAGTATCTCCAGCCACTTTCACCTCCTCTTTGAGGACCTTGACCTGTCTTACATGATGCTTGCTGCTCTGGGTTTGTACCCTCATGGTTGATGCACTTATTGTAACTCGCATTGGATTAAAAAGTCAGCTCAATGACATGAAAAATATAACATGAAATATAATAACATGGAATGACTGCAAAAAAGTCTATTAATTGAAGAAACACTGTGTGAAAGATCAGACATATATTCACAAAATGTGCCACAGAATCGGTTTAAAAGAGAGGTAAACCAAATTGTTGAAAAAGAGAGCATATGAAAATCCATTGCATGATGCCACCTCTCTGGCAGGCTCACAAAGGAACCCAGAATAAAAGTCTCAGATTGATCTCAATCTTTAAACTATTCCTATCCCTTCCAGCTTTTCTTAAGGACTTCTTTCCTTGCATGACCTCAGCGGCTGCACTCTCCATCTCTGCGACGGGTATTTGGCCCAAGGTTGTCTTCCTGGTGTAGTTTCTTGGCATGATTGATTTTCTACAATGTTTATGACATTAAAAATAAAAAACATATAATGTAATAGAACACCAGAATATGTTTAAGACTAAACTTAACTTGTGCTCCACAGCATTTGTCCGACTTTACCCCACAGCCACCGTTTCAGAAAAAACATCATCTCTTAGCAATTCAGGCTAATCTTCAGCTAGCATCAATCACATGGTTTTATATGTTGGAAGTTCACCAACATTTATGATACAAGATTTTCTTACTGATTCAATTTGTTTTGACACAACAGTTGACTAAGTTCAAAGCAAGAAAATTTACTTTTACATGCAAAAAACACATTTTTGTGAAATAACATACTGACCCACATTACCCTGCTCTCCCCTAACACTGTGCACCTTCCAATTGAGGCAAATTCTTTCACATTTGCCAATCTTTTTCTCCGAGTCCAGTTGATTTAACTTCTAAGCAAACCCGTTGAAACCATAGACTGTGTTCAGATTAAACTCTTTCAGTGTAAAAGAGCAAAGTGGAGCCGCGGGAGCCTGCTGGGCCCAAAACCCAGAGGTCGATGGATCAAAACCATCCTCTGCTAAAGGAATCCTTTATCCTCTCCCATGTTATCTGTTATGTTTACCTTGTCCTTGCCATCTAAACATGATCTCACTTACTGCTGAAAGTGACTAACTTTGGCTTTTTAAGTTAAAAATGGGACAAAATAGACCCATGAGTTGAAGCCCATAACTTAGCTGATTTTTTTTTTCTTATCTCGAGTAAAGCTCTATACTTCCACATGGTGTGTGTTTGAAGTTTTGAATGTTCTGACATGTGTGTCTTAGATTTAATAGTCCTATACTCGTCAAAGTGGAATTTACATCTAAAAAACTCTTTTTTGTCCGGGTAAATACGAGTTTGTAACGGTAGTTTGGCTGAGCTTAACCCGTAAGAGAATTACTCCACCCCCTATACCTTATTCATACATGTGAATACATCAGAGAAAGGTGGATAAAAGCCAACAGCACCTGGTACTCTCAGGCAGTCTCCCATCCAAGTACTAACCAGGACCAACCCTTCTTACCTACCAAGATCAGACGAGATAACTTTATTTACGACACATTGTCAAAATAAATCCTTAACTGTTCAATTATGTGGAGCAGAAAGAGGTTAAAACATTCCATACACACACACTCATTTTTTTAAATATTACACTCAGTCTTTAATGCATTTTGCTCGAAAACAAAGCGTTGTTGTCCTCTGAATTGTTTTTGAAAAATTCCATCAAAACTTTCTAATTCTTGTTCATTGAAATACAAAGGACAAGAAATGATTGAAAAGTTCAAAGTAGTGCAAACTCCTATGATCTTTGGTATCATTTCTTTGGAGTCCACTCTCCTTTGAATACATAATGAACTCATCATGTGTACCCGATGTGGCGGTACTGCACTCTACTTACTTGCCAACCGCCTACCATACAAGAAGAAGAGCTTATATTCTTAAGGAAGATGGCAACAGTGAACAGGTTACCAAGAATCACCCAGAACCATCTGCTCCAAAATGAACAACGTTATCCAGGCAGACGTGAGGTGGTAACCATTAAGGGGGGGAGTTCCCTTTGTGAAGAGATAAGCACTCTTATTAAGAAGCTTCAGAAGGACTTTCACTGTATGGAGGAAAAATACAAACAAGAAAAAGCAGAGAAGGAGATCCTGAAAACATTACTTCATACGCTTATAACCAGCTCCCAAAATGTGCCCTGCATTCTTAGAGGGATCTTAGAGGGATCACTCTGTAAAAAGAAGGAAGAGCTTTTAAAGATTGTAGTATCTACAAAAGAAGTACATTATTAAAGAAAAGAACCAAACTATTCTGTCTCTCAACACAAAGATCACAGAGTAAGAGCACTGCAACAACCAGCTGAAGCAAAAAGCCTGTAACAATTCGCCCTGTTTAAAACCCCAGGGGAAAATTACTACGCATTATTTTCAAGGCACGGGTGGATTAGTCCCGCTGCGTACGGCGCGCGCCGCCTGCCCAACTTATAACAAACGAATACTCCCTGGTTAGACCAATATTCCTGTCATAGGTCCCCAAGGACATCTCCAAGGACAAACAAAAGTGATCTGGGTATGAACAGAAGATCTCCGAGGATAAACAAAAGATCTCTGTTTATGAAAGGAAAATCCAGGTCCTCAAAGAGCAGCTTCAAATGGAGCTGAGGAAGTCTGTGGCTTCTGCGGATGTTATCAAAGTCATGGAGATGGAGCACCAGAACTCTGTTTCTACTATAGAACAATTTATAAATACTTGCAGAGTTAAGAACTGGAAGCTAATAGGATTAAAGGAAGTCAATCCATTCAATGAAAACATGTCACAGAAGATCTCTGGATATGACCAGAGGATCTCACAGGATGAACAGAAGGTCTTGCAGGACAAAGACCATGAATTAAAATTCTCGGACCATTAGCCAAAGGTCTAAAATCATGAGATGAAGGACTCAGAGAGGACATATTCCTGGGATGATTACTCTAAATCATGGGACCTTGAACCTGATGTCTCAGACAATGAGGTGCCAGAGACCCGAGACCGGTTGGACACAGAATTTAATATATCAGACCTTGAAACTGATGTCTCGGATGATGAACCAGAGGTCAAAGTTGATGGACCAGAGGGCACTGATTCATTGGACCTTAAATCTGATTTCTCAGACAATGACTTAGAGGTTTCAGATCATATTCTAAAGGTCTCAAATGTTGAGCCAAAGGTCTTAATACATAAACCACCCATCCAACCCCAAAGGCCAAAGGTCTTAAATGATGAACCAGAGGTCTCAGGAGATGAATCAGAGGTCTCAGGAGATGAATCAGAAGTCTCAGGAGATGAATCAGAGGTCTCAGATGATGAACCAGAGGTCTCACAAGATGAATCAGAGGTCTCAGTTGAGGAACCAGAGGTCGAAGTTGATGAAAAAACAGAGACCAAAAAGAACAAAAAAGGGTGGAAAAGATTTCTACATTACCTCAAACCATGGAAGTGGGCGAAAAGAAATAGAATTTGAGCAAAAGTCGGAAGAAGCCTTTGGGGGGGATGTGACGAGTTACATCTTCAAGTATCTCCAGCCACTTTCACCTCCTCTTTGAGGACCTTGACCTGTCTTACATGATGCTTGCTGCTCTGGGTTTGTACCCTCATGGTTGATGCACTTATTGTAACTCGCATTGGATTAAAAAGTCAGCTCAATGACATGAAAAATATAACATGAAATATAATAACATGGAATGACTGCAAAAAAGTCTATTAATTGAAGAAACACTGTGTGAAAGATCAGACATATATTCACAAAATGTGCCACAGAATCGGTTTAAAAGAGAGGTAAACCAAATTGTTGAAAAAGAGAGCATATGAAAATCCATTGCATGATGCCACCTCTCTGGCAGGCTCACAAAGGAACCCAGAATAAAAGTCTCAGATTGATCTCAATCTTTAAACTGAGACAACTTCTACTTCTTCTTCTTTGTTTGGTTTATTGGAAGATGGCAATGGAAGACAATGACAACGCTAACGTCCGGTTGGATTTACACATAAGAAGAATAGGTAGAAGTAGATAGAGTAGAAGAAAAAGCTGGGATGTGGTGGTAGATCTGGTGAAGGGGAGAGCCCAGTGTGCAGCCTACAGGAACCTGAAACACACACAAGCACAACACCACAGCAGCACAACTCCAGGGTTGTCACACAATATTATGATAAAATTGCACTTTAATTTTTTCTTTCTGAACATTCCCCCTGATTTATTTACATGTATAAATAGGTATTGTGGGTGGAATCATTCGCTAACAGACATACCACGCTGAACACGCCCATTGAGGTCGTCACAGTGAGATGGCAAGAGCAGTGAAAGAAGCCAAACTTAAGTGTCTATTCCACAAGTAAAATAAGTTTCTACGTCATTGTATTGTCAGTTTTTGGTTTGTTCGAAAAGAAGAGTTTATTATTTTAAACAACCCCCTCGGACAGATCTTGCTGTTTGGGGAAAATTTCGATTTTTTTGTTTAACCTCGAAAGACGGACAGCATGGCGACAAACGAGAAGGAGCAGACAGACGTAAAAACAATCACGGACAGAGCAAGAGGAGGAGATGAAAGAAGTGAAGTGAAGGACGGAAAACAAGAGAACAGACAGGAAAATGCCAGTGAGAGGGCACACGGACCAAACACTTCCACCGCTGGTCAAACGAGGCACAGAGGGGAAATAGGTGGAGAGGAGCAACGAGGGGAGAGAACAGGAGGTCTCATTTAGAACCGTTGCGGGGGCTGAAACGTGCGTACGCCACTTCTCACGCAAACGTTGCGTATTTCCACGCAAACTCTGACCCATGCGTATGAACGTTTTGGAGAGGGGAAAGTGGCGACACAGACGTGAGGTGGTGAACTGAAGTCAGATTATTGATCCACTTCATCATTTACAATAAAACCAACAGCTTAGTTTTGCTCGAGCGACATGTCTGTTCCACTCGAACCTTTGAATTTAAACATAACTTGCAGCAAATTACGTTTATATTCCATTTAACCGTGGAGTTACGGAGCCGAGTCATTCATAGGTTTTAAAAATATCTTCAAACACTGCGTGTATCATCAAATCACTGCAGTGAACGTGACTGTGCCGTCAGGCTCACGGAGCGCACTGGAGATCACTTAAAGGAAATGAAGAAACTTTCCAAATAATATCCCAGAGGAGGTGAGGATCCACAGATGTGAGGGAATCGGTCCGATGCTCTAAATAAATAAATACTACCGTGACAGTGGCAAGGGGTTCCACGTGCATGGAAGGATGAGGAAGAAGAGAGGGTTCAGGGATGTCTGATCAGCTGACTTTACTGGAATTGTGTTTTAAAAGTACAGAGACAATATTTGCTAGTCGTCGAGCAATTCACAACTTGCACCCTCTCTGTTAAAAGAGTTCTTGTTGACTCCATAGTCAAACAAAACTTCCTCATCCACCAGTAAAGTCCTGTTTGCGAGGAAAAGGATGATATCCTTTTCTTCTCCATCCATGTCAACAGCAAAATGCATGGGCCTTATGTTGGATTTTCTTTTGGAGTGATTGATCAGCCTGCCAACCGTCTGCATCCCAGGGTGGCAATGACAAGTCTCTGAGTGGGCATCAATGCACATTGCCTGTCCTTTGCTGTTCCAGAAAAAGAAGATATAGCCAGTCTCCTTTTTATTGGTGATTTTGTGAATTTCCTCACCCTTCTTTCTGCTAACAACAGTTCCATGGTAGTCGCAGACAACCTCACCAGCCTTATATGTGCGTGTCGTAACGATCCCTCTGCCCCTTTCGTTGAAATCCTGAATGTAAAGTCCTTTCCACTGCTGTGTTTTCACCATTGTCTGGATCTGTTTGCTGTCCATGATACGGTCAACAGATCCAGAAGGTGCCCAGTTGTCGATAACTACACTGCCTATGTTGGCAGTCATCCCCTTCCATCCCTGCTTTCGTACCCATGCGTCGACTCGGTCTTTTGCTGGCATACGCCGACTGAATTGTTCTGTCAAAATAAATAACAAGTTTTGTTAGTCATGAATACAATAATTGAAATCTTTGATTTGTGCAATCATTCTTACTTGAAAGTAATGTTAAATATAAATAAATAATAATACATACAAAAAAATTAAATAATAAGTACTCACCACGGGTATGGTTTACACGCTTTTCAAATTGAATCTTCCGCCAGTGTGTGTAAAGATTCTGCTCCCAGACTTGAGAGACATTCCTGCGCTCTTTCACTTGTGGCTGTTTCCCACTCAGTGTAACAGGGTGTTTTTTCAGGAGTTGATTTAGTGCCTCATGGATCCTGACCTTTTCATTTTTCCCTGGAAGCTTGTGCATCACAAGCTTCCAGTGTATCACTGGCTGTTTCAATGAAAGGTCAGCACAATGGTCACCATGGTTGGAAGACTCATCAGACAGATGAATAGGCCCTTCTCCAAACGGCTCATGACTGTTGCCTTCTCTGGAAGGCCTGGCACTACATAAAAATGAAAAATAGTGAGATTAGAAGAAAAACAAGTGCGTTCAATATAGATAATAGTGTGCTTGACTATGTTGGCATTGTCTTGACAAATATAAAATGTGCTCACCTTGACGCCTCAACCATCTTGGCCAATAGATCAGCGCCCTCCACAACTGCCCCCGGATTTTTCAATCGATAGTATTTTGCAGTTGTGTTGACAGAATGGGCCAGGTAGCCAGCCACCAATGCCTTCTTTGGCTCATCCAAGCGGTTAGCTTCCGTCTCAAATGTTCTTCGCACAGTCTGGCTGTTCACATGGGGGAGGTTGTGCTTTTCATGCAGGCGGTCCAGGTCAGCGGGAGGGTTGTTGATTTTCTTCCCCGTTGAGGAGACAAAGAAAAATTCATCACCATCCTTGTCATTCCGTTCATCCCGCTTGCGTTTCCCTTTTGCAGCAAGGTGTTGTGGCCGCACTCTTGTGTAGTACTTTTCAAACCACTCCTCCTCCTGCTTCGACAGGGCAATTCCAACCGCAAAATGTGCTGCATATATGATTGTATGTTCCGCTTCTTGTTTCCGCCCAAGCCATTCGGCGACCTGTAGAAAATGAGGATATGCCATTGATTAGTAAATGTAATGGCTAAACTGTCAAGGGAAATCTATCAATAGAGGACAGTAACACTCACCTTCATGTTCTCCACCACACATGGCCTTTGGCAGTGCTTCAGTATGACGATTGCCTCCAGATAGTACAGCACAAATATGCACTGAGAAGCCTCCGGGGGGGTGGTAGAGCTGTCACCAAGTTGATTCATGATGTTCAAAAATCCTTCCTCAGCTTTCTCAAAAATGGCCCAGCAGTCACGAGGACTAAGAACATCTTTATCCATTAAGATGGCATGCCTCTTGGATACAATCTCTTTGCTCACTTGCTTAGAGAGCATACTCTGTACAGAGCCAATGTAATCCACGAAATCAACGCAGTCATTGTAGAGCGCCTTGTCATCCTTTCTCAGATTGGTCAATGCAGTGTTGTAATCCAAGAATCTGTAAGGAGGAAGGAGATGGATTTAAGTTAAGTTATGTACATGCATTAACAAGTATTTATGTGTATAGTGTAAACTGTTGACATCATAATAAAACAAAAGCAGCAACCTTTTCAAGCACTTTAGGTACTTGACTGAAGTCTGTGCCGTGTAGTTTGCCTCCGACTGTTTTCTTGTGTAGCTTAAGAGCTTCTCTCTGTCCCTGACAAACTTCAAGGATGGTTCGACGGGGTCGGCATAATAAAGGTACCGAGAAACAGTCTCAACCTGCTGTTTGTACTTCGTATTTTCCATATTGACTCGTAGGTGTTCGGCAAAGCCCTGAAGCAGTGGATGATCTATAGAATGCTTTTCCAGAATCCCCATTTCGTTCGCTTTCTTCAATGAGGTTCTGGCCTTGTAAGCTGTTTCCCGGTTACATTGAAACAGTTCACCGCTGCTAGCAGATTCCACGTCAGATGACCCTGCCTCTCCGGATGGCTCACCAGTTTCTGCGACAAACCTTGGATTCCCTTGGGGCAAAGGTGTAGGCTCTCCGGTCACAAACATGTGATGACTTTTCAGCTCCACAATCAGTCTTTCAAGTGGATTTGAAGATGAGACAATGCGGCTAAGAACTTTATAGCTAAAAGCCCGTCTAGTCTTCAGGAGGTCCAACACATCACTCTTGGCCTTTTCAACCACCTCTCCTCTGTCTGATTCTTCTGATTCCTTCATGCATGATCTGCGCAGGTGACAGCTTAGGGATTCTTGGGTCTTCATACAAACTGGACAGAGGAGCCAGTGTCTGCTTGATTTCCTGGAAAAAGAAAATAAATACATTAATCCATATGTCATTACAACAAAAGTTGTACAATGGTTACACATGGTAATACATCAGTGGTGTATAAAGTACTTGAATGCCAGACTTGAGTGAAAGTACAGATATCGTACCTGGAAGTGACTCCGGTAAAAGTAAAAGTCTTAAAGTAGCTCATATTAAATTTACTTAAGTATTAAAAGTTTCTGTTGTTGAAATGTAGTTAAGTATCAAAAGCAAAAAGGTACAAGTACCAAAATTTAAAATGCAAAGTGCTTTTTATAGTCTATACAGACACAAAACAACCCAAAATCGTTCTCCTCAGGATTTATTTCAACTGACTGAAAAATTATAACAAAAATATACATATACTCTATGATTTTACAAATTTTGAACCCCAGATGCTGAGGTTCAAATAGTAATGAACTAGTGCATTCGAACTTCTAGGGACAACAAAGAACGAACATAGTAAGAAACAAGTGTCTCTTGTGTCTGCCTAAGACCACTTATAGACCACAGTATAACCGATAAACAATTCTGTAAATATCACTAAACATGGACCTTTTCGTTTTCTAATCAGTAGCAGGAGTGATACACAATACCCCTTGTGATAAGTCAGCAAAAGGAAACAAGTTCTAGGCACAGCAAATAGGATAGTTTTCCTCTTTGGTTAACAACCTGCACAGTGCTAGGAAAAAAAAAAATCACTGGACACGTCCAGTTTTGAGAATAGATAAGGGTACAGAAATTTGTGTTAAAATGTAACGAGTACAAGTTGAAAAATGACATGTAATAATAATAAAAGTTAAAAGTCGTCAGGAAAATAAATACTCAAGTAAAGTACAAATATGTGAAAAATCTACTTAAGTAATCTACCTCCCACCACTGGAATACATGCTATTAAGGAAAACTTTAAATATTTCTTACCCTGGAGCCATTTGTCAAACTGAGATAGGTCAGTGAAGATGAAGCAATAACAATTGGTTTTGTTTGTATCCAGCAGTTGAGGGATGATTCTCCAGTCCAGCAGTTGAGGAAAGGTTCTCCAGAGTGAATTACAGCTGGAAAGCCCAATACTTATACACAGATGAGACAGGGAATGTTGATGGGTGGAGCTACAACAAAATACTGGGTGCTGGTTGGTTAGTGTATGCGATCCACCCTTGAACCCTCAAACAAAGGTGGCCTGCTATTCATATCAAACCTTCTCTTGCATATGTCCATTCTTTCCAGGCTCAAAATTGTTTTTCTGTAAAGTTTCATCAAACAGAGGAATTCATTTTTAAAAGATTATAAATAAGTGTTTCTCTTTGGGGTAGCTTGATAGATATAATTCCTCAGTTCCATTCATATTTCTTGGCTGGAGGAATGTTGTTGGACCGGCGGGCGTGTTGTGCTGTGCTTTTTGTGAAAGGCTGGGTCATTAACAATAACAAAGGATGTGTAACTCACTTCACACTTCTGTCGTGGCAATGACTGTAGGTGAATGACCCTTGGTGAGCACTCAGGGTGGGGTCTGTGTGGCTCACAGTGTTTGATGAAACTTTACAGAAAAAGAGCCTGGAAAGAATGGACATATGCAAGAGAAGGTCTTTCTACCTGAGAGACCATGATCTTTGACAATTGTTTGTTTGTATTCAGAAGATTCTCAAAAAAAAGGTGTTTATTTTAAGGGAATACCAGGCACCCTTTGTTTGAGGGTTCTCTAAAGAATTATCACTTTTATTTGATACGAATAGCAGGCCACCTTTGATTGCACCCAGTATTTTGTTGTAGCTCCACCCATCAACATTCCCTGTCTCATCTGTGTATAAGTATTGGGCTTTCCAGCTGTTTCTGTTTTTATTGTTTCTACCTCAATATTTTTTGTTTTATTTTAATTTATTTTATTTTATTTTATTTTATTTTATTTTATTTTATTTTATTTTATTTTATTTTATTTTATTTTATTTTATTTTATTTTATTTTATTTTATTTTATTTTATTTCATTTCATTTCATTTCATTTCATTTTATTTCATTTTATTTTATTTTATTTTATTCAAATGTACCGGCTGCTATGACGACTTCATTTCCCTTCGGGGATGAATAAAGTAATCTATCTATCTATCTATCTAATTCACTCTGGAGAACCTCCGCTCTACTGCTGGATACAAACAAAACCAATTGTTATTGCTTCATCTTCACTGACCTATCTCAGTTTGACAAATGGCTCCACGGTAAGGAATTTTTAATGTTTTCCTGTTTTATAAATACATGTTTGGAATTATTTATAGCCTGTAGAGTTAAACTAAAAAAAGTTAATCATGCCTTTTCTTTTCTTTTACATGAAAGCTCCAAACAGGCACTATTTGCTATGTCCTGCTTGTTCCAAAACACAAGATATCCTGTCTGTCCATTTGACGAGGGTATGCATGAAAGATGGCTCGAGGGAAGATATACAAGCCATTGTTGAAAATGCCAAGAAAGAAGCAAGCGAGATCCTTAAGGAAGGCAGAATTTTCAATTATTCAGACCTCACTGAAATCATGTCAAATGAAGATTCCAATCCAAAGGTAAGTGGCTTACAGAACGTTATCTTGCTCCTTTTTTTTTTTGATAAGAATTTTTATATACTGATATTTTCAAATATCTTGTTTTCTTTTTGACAGACTGGTTGAGGAGCTGAAAAATCGCCACATGGTTATACGTGGCCTACCCGACTCTCACCCCAATGCTGAGCCTTTAGCTGCTCAGACACTATCCAATACAGATGCTGAAGCTGGACCATCCACTAGAACGACTTCTAACAATGAAGGGGGTGACATGGCTGACAAGGCCCCTGTTGGCCCTCGAACAAGAACGTTTGCTCAAAAAAGCACGCAAGAAATGAATGAGAGAGGCCTTAACGACAGACATCCTCTGAGCCACCCACTTCTCAAAGATTTTGCCATGCAAATGAAAAAAGACAAAAAGATTCGAAATTACAAACAGGAGGTAAGGACCAATAAATGTTTAACACTTTTTCTGAGAAACCTTTATACGCATTTATATGAAGCAAAACAGTCATTGCTAGAAGGTCACTGAACATGATGTCTTTTATTTTCAGGTTGAAAACGTCTCTCGGTATCTATATTTTGCTAACAAAGAGAACGTTTCCTTGCAGTTTGTTTATGAGAGAGAAAAAGTCAAAACGTCCCTCACTAAAACCTCTGCTACTCTGAAGAAGAGAACACAACCATGAGGCACGAGCACTTGAAGCTGAAGCATCATGGGGAGATTTCTAAAGATGGCAGTTGGAGCGAGACAGAACTGCAAGTTTTACTTTTTGTCCTGAAACAAGCGAGAAATATTACAATTATCAACACGTGGAATGGAATAGGAATAGACTGGAATAGTGTTGGGATTTCAAAATCTTCTCTGTGTATCTGTGAGTGAAGAGGGGTATGGAAACAGAACTCTAAACAAATAAAAAAAAGGGTGGGGACAGGAGCCTTTATAAGGCCTTTACACAAATTATTAATAATAACCTTTTTCCTCTTAGTGTTTAATATTGAAATTATCTAGAAATGTATGTGCGTCAAAACGCTGGTCAGTCTCACACCTGTGTGTAGATAAAGGGTCTGAGTGACACTGGTATGGATTAGTTCTTACAGCCGATAGAGCAGAAACACAACATTCTTTACTCAAGGCTAGTTTATGAAACACAACATGGAACTGTCAGGATAGGGAGAGTTGCCTAGCAACTATCAGAGAAGGAGCGTGACGGAGAGCGGCTCCTTGTAACTTCCTGGATTCAGTGACAAGAGGCGTGGGACTACGGCTCTGGACCAACTAGGGAGAACATAATTTATTTGCGGCGACACCCCTCCAATATTTTAACCTATCACATTAAACCTACTGTTATAATTATTAGGAACGCTTTCTGTTCGGCACCATTATTGTCTACCCCTTGCTAACGGATTTAGCCGAGGCTGTGAATGAATGCCGGCTATACCTGTTAGACTTCCATTGCTTCTAAATAAATACATTGCTTCTAAATAAATACTTGGCTCTTCTCATATTTATGATAAATGAACACGGTGACAATAGCAGGGATCATCTACTACACAACTCCAGTGACTGAATCAATCCACGTTGTAAACTAGTATTAGTACTTAAATAAAACCCAGATTCTCCAGTTGCTGTCTAGCAACTATGACTAGTGCTGCTATGACATACAGGGATTTTAGTGTTCATTGTGTCACAGCAATCGTTTGAAATCAAGCATCTCAAAAAAAGGGTCTATTGTTATTCATATGATACAACAGTGATGTATAATATGCCAGTATCATAATTACTCACACAATATGTGTCTGTTTTTCAAGATGAGACGAAGCAGTCTGGAGGACTTTTTACACAAAAGGAGCCAAAATGGTTGAACAGCATCTTGCAGATGATTATCAAGGACATGTGACCACTGGCTGCAGGGGAGGGTCAAAACTCCTAATCTTTCTATCTACACATTTCATCAATTTAACCAACCAGACATTGTTTTAAACGTATCATTCCCTTTAAGGAGTGTTAGTTTGATCAACTCATGTTAGCAGAGCTGAGGCTAGCTAACGTTAGCTTGTGAGCAGCTCCATTCTGTCTTCATACATCGCCACGGTTTCCCCTAACAGTGAGACGATCTCCTCAGCCGCCGCAAATGTACAGAGGCTGTGACTTCACACATCCCCTTCTGTGAGGACAGCTGTATTCCAACACAAGGACTGGTTACCGGCAAAACTCAAGCAGGTTGTTTAGAGAAGGAGGTGGCCCTTAAGAGTGGGGACAAGGATAGGTTCAGACTCGTTTGGCAAGGAGATTACAGAGGACAAACGACAGTACTTGAAGAAGCTGGAACAACAATGTGCAGCTAACGACTCCTCGTCAGTCTGGAAAGGCCTTCAGGTGATCACCATCTTTAAAACCAAGTCCCCCCCCACTGTGTGGAAGACCTTAAACGTGCAAACGACCTGAATGCTTTCTTTTGCAGATTCGACAGACAATGAACCACATCTAACCCTACCCCGCATTTCCTACCCCCCTTCACAGTTATCACACCTCTTCCTCGTACCCTGGACAAAGACACTACCCCCCCCTCCCCACAAAATGGTCCCATATAGCCCCTTCCCGATGTCAGACACAACCCTGTGCATCACACTGACTCTGGTTCACACACATTTTTTAAAATAATAATATTTCATGATTATTAATAATTAGCCAACGTCAAGTCTACTAATAATGCACAACATTAGGAACTAACTGACTTCACCAAAAAACCACTGTATGAGCCAAACCTGTAACTACTGGTGACCCAGAAAGTGAAGCATTCATTGGATCTACCCTCTATAGGTGAAGAACAGAATAAAGCCCTGATGGCAGATATTACAATGGAGGAAAAAGGGAAAGCAATCTCTAGATTAAAAGCTTATAAAGTGCACGGTATGGATGGCTTCCCATCCGAGTGGTACAAGGCCTTTAAGAACCAAATAGTGCCTATGCTTTTTGACTGCTTCAACTATACACTGAAAAATGTGAACCACCAGGTACATGGATGGAGGCAAAAATGTTGGTTATTCCTAAGGAGGGGGAGGACAGAAAATAATGTAGCGCATAAAGGCCAATTTCAGTACTCAATATAGACTACAAGTTGTATGCATCAATACTAGTAAAAAGGTTAGAGCATATAATAGTAGAACTAGTGGATCCACACCAAACTGGCTTTGTGTGTGAAAGGCAGACACAAGATAATATTAGACGGGTGCTACACTTTATCGATCATGTGAGAATATTGGAGCCACAGTGATTAGTTTAGATGCGGGAAAAGGCATTCGATTCTGATCACTGGAAATATCTGTACTTGGCGTTGAGAAGATTTGGCTTTAAGGATGATTTTATTAACTGTATCAGAACTCTATACTCCTCACCAAACGCCAGAATAAAGATTTATGGACACCTCTCTCCCTTTCCCTTTCTCTTTTTTTCTTAATGAGGGTTGTCTTGTCAATATTCCTATCCCTTCCAGCTTTTCTTAAGGACTTCTTTCCTTGCATGACCTCAGCGGCTGCACTCTCCATCTCTGCGACGGGTATTTGGCCCAAGGTTGTCTTCCTGGTGTAGTTTCTTGGCATGATTGATTTTCTACAATGTTTATGACATTAAAAATAAAAAACATATAATGTAATAGAACACCAGAATATGTTTAAGACTAAACTTAACTTGTGCTCCACAGCATTTGTCCGACTTTACCCCACAGCCACCGTTTCAGAAAAAACATCATCTCTTAGCAATTCAGGCTAATCTTCAGCTAGCATCAATCACATGGTTTTATATGTTGGAAGTTCACCAACATTTATGATACAAGATTTTCTAACTGATTCAATTTGTTTTGACACAACAGTTGACTAAGTTCAAAGCAAGAAAATTTACTTTTACATGCAAAAAACACATTTTTGTGAAATAACATACTGACCCACATTACCCTGCTCTCCCCTAACATTGTGCACCTTCCAATTGAGGCAAATTCTTTCACATTTGCCAATCTTTTTCTCCGAGTCCAGTTGATTTAACTTCTAAGCAAACCCGTTGAAACCATAGACTGTGTTCAGATTAAACTCTTTCAGTGTAAAAGAGCAAAGTGGAGCAGCGGGAGCCTGCTGGGCCCAAAACCCAGAGGTCGATGGATCAAAACCATCCTCTGCTAAATGAATCCTTTATCCTCTCCCATGTTATCTGTTATGTTTACCTTGTCCTTGCCATCTAAACATGATCTCACTTACTGCTGAAAGTGACTAACTTTGGCTTTTTAAGTTAAAAATGGGACAAAATAGACCCAAGAGTTGAAGCCCATAACTTAACTGATTTTTTTTTTCTTATCTCGAGTAAAGCTCTATACTTCCACATGGTGTGTGTTTGAAGTTTTGAATGTTCTGACATGTGTGTCTTAGATTTAATAGTCCTATACTCGTCAAAGTGGAATTTACATCTAAAAAACTATTTTTTGTCCGGGTAAATACGAGTTTGTAACGGTAGTTTGGCTGAGCTTAACCCGTAAGAGAATTACTCCACCCCCTATACCTTATTCATACATGTGAATACATCAGAGAAAGGTGGACAAAAGCCAACAGCACCTGGTACTCTCAGGCAGTCTCCCATCCAAGTACTAACCAGGACCAACCCTTCTTACCTACCAAGATCAGACGAGATAACTTTATTTACGACACATTGTCAAAATAAATCCTTAACTGTTCAATTATGTGGAGCAGAAAGAGGTTAAAACATTCCATACACACACACTCATTTTTTAAAATATTACACTCAGTCTTTAATGCATTTTGCTCGAAAACAAAGCGTTGTTGTCCTCTGAATTGTTTTTGAAAAATTCCATCAAAACTTTCTGATTCTTGTTCATTGAAATACAAAGGACAGGAAATGATTGAAAAGTTCAAAGTAGTGCAAACTCCTATGATCTTTGGTATCATTTCTTTGGAGTCCACTCTCCTTTGAATACATAATGAACTCATCATGTGTACCCGATGTGGCGGTACTGCACTCTACTTACTTGCCAACCGCCTACAATACAAGAAGAAGAGCTTATATTCTTAAGGAAGATGGCAACAGTGAACAGGTTACCAAGAATCACCCAGAACCATCTGCTCCAAAATGAACAACGTTATCCAGGCAGACGTGAGGTGGTAACCATTAAGGGGGGGGAGTTCCCTTTGTGAAGAGATAAGCACTCTTATTAAGAAGCTTCAGAAGGACCTTCACTGTATGGAGGAAAAATACAAACAAGAAAAAGCAGAGAAGGAGATCCTGAAAACATTACTTCATACGCTTATAACCAGCTCCCAAAATGTGCCCTGCTTTCAAGAGATCTTAGAGGGATCACTCTGTAAAAAGAAGGAAGAGCTTTTAAAGATTGTAGTATCTACAAAAGAAGTACATTATTAAAGAAAAGAACCAAACTATTCTGTCTCTCAACACAAAGATCACAGAGTAAGAGCACTGCAACAACCAGCTGAAGCAAAAAGCCTGTAACAATTTGCCCTGTTTAAAACCCCAGGGGAAAATTACTACGCATTATTTTCAAGGCACGGGTGGATTAGTCCCGCTGCGTACGGCGGGCGCCGCCTGCCCAACTTATAACAAACGAATACTCCCTGGTTAGACCAATATTCCTGTCATAGGTCCCCAAGGACATCTCCAAGGACAAACAAAAGTGATCTGGGTATGAACAGAAGATCTCCGAGGATAAACAAAAGATCTCTGTTTATGAAAGGAAAATCCAGGTCCTCAAAGAGCAGCTTCAAATGGAGCTGAGGAAGTCTGTGGCTTCAGCGGATGTTATCAAAGTCATGGAGATGGAGCACCAGAACTCTGTTTCTACTATAGAACAATTTATAAATACTTGCAGAGTTAAGAACTGGAAGCTAATAGGATTAAAGGAAGTCAATCCATTCAATGAAAACATGTCACAGAAGATCTCTGGATATGACCAGAGGATCTCACAGGATGAACAGAAGGTCTTGCAGGACAAAGACCATGAATTAAAATTCTCGGACCATTAGCCAAAGGTCTAAAATCATGAGATGAAGGACTCAGAGAGGACATATTCCTGGGATGATTACTCTAAATCATGGGACCTTGAACCTGATGTCTCAGACAATGAGGTGCCAGAGACCCGAGACCGGTTGGACACAGAATTTAATATATCAGACCTGGAAACTGATGTGTCGGATGATGAACCAGAGGTCAAAGTTGATGGACCAGAGGGCACTGATTCATTGGACCTTAAATCTGATTTCTCAGACAATGACTTAGAGGTTTCACATCATATTCTAAAGGTCTCAAATGTTGAGCCAAAGGTCTTAATACATAAACCACCCATCCAACCCCAAAGGCCAAAGGTCTTAAATGATGAACCAGAGGTCTCAGGAGATGAATCAGAGGTCTCAGGAGATGAATCAGAAGTCTCAGGAGATGAATCAGAGGTCTCAGATGATGAACCAGAGGTCTCACAAGATGAATCAGAGGTCTCAGTTGAGGAACCAGAGGTCGAAGTTGATGAAAAACCAGAGACCAAAAAGAACAAAAAAGGGTGGAAAAGATTTCTACATTACCTCAAACCATGGAAGTGGGTGAAAAGAAATAGAATTTGAGCAAAAGTCGGAAGAAGCCTTTGGGGGGGATGTGACGAGTTACATCTTCAAGTATCTCCAGCCACTTTCACCTCCTCTTTGAGGACCTTGACCTGTCTTACATGATGCTTGCTGCTCTGGGTTTGTACCCTCATGGTTGATGCACTTATTGTAACTCGCATTGGATTAAAAAGTCAGCTCAATGACATGAAAAATATAACATAAAAAATAATAACATGGAATGACTGCAAAAAAGTCTATTAATTGAAGAAACACTGTGTGAAAGATCAGACATATATTCACAAAATGTGCCACAGAATCGGGTTTAAAAGAGAGGTAAACCAAATTGTTGAAAAAGAGAGCATATGAAAATCCATTGCATGATGCCACCTCTCTGGCAGGCTCACAAAGGAACCCAGAATAAAAGTCTCAGATTGATCTCAATCTTTAAACTGAGACAACTTCTACTTCTTCTTCTTTGTTTGGTTTATTGGAAGATGGCAATGGAAGACAATGACAACGCTAACGTCCGGTTGGATTTACACATAAGAAGAATAGGTAGAAGTAGATAGAGTAGAAGAAAAAGCTGGGATGTGGTGGTAGATCTGGTGAAGGGGAGAGCCCAGTGTGCAGCCTACAGGAACCTGAAACACACACAAGCACAACACCACAGCAGCACAACTCCAGGGTTGTCACACAATATTATGATAAAATTGCACTTTAATTTTTTCTTTCTGAACATTCCCCCTGATTTATTTACATGTATAAATAGGTATTGTGGGTGGAATCATTCACTGATAGACATACCACGCTGAACACGCCCATTGAGGTCGTCACAGTGAGATGGCAAGAGCAGTGAAAGAAGCCAAACTTAAGTGTCTATTCCACAAGTAAAATAAGTTTCTACGTCAATGTATTGTCCGTTTTTCGTTTGTTCGAAAAGAAGAGTTTATTATTTTAAACAACCCCCTCGGACAGATCTTGAGGTTTAACCTCGAAAGACGGACAGCATGGCGACAAACGAGAAGGAGCAGACAGACGTAAAAACAATCACGGACAGAGCAAGAGGAGGAGATGAAAGAAGTGAAGTGAAGGACGGACAACAAGAGAACAGACAGGAAAATGCCAGTGAGAGGGCACATGGACCAAACACTTCCACCGCTGGTCAAACGAGGCACAGAGGGGAAATAGGTGGAGAGGAACAACGAGGGGAGAGAACAGGAGGTCTCATTTAGAACCGTTGCAGGGGCTGAAACGTGCGTACGCCACTTCTCACGCAAACGTTGCGTATTTCCACGCAAACTCTGACCCATGCGTACGAACGTTTTGGAGAGGGGAAAGTGGCGACACAGACGTGAGGTGGTGAACTGAAGTCAGATTATTGATCCACTTCATTATTTACAATAAAACCAACATCTTAGTTTTTCCTCGAGCGACATGTCTGTTCCACTCGAACCTTTTAATTTTAACATAACTTGCAGCAAATTACGTTTAGATTCCATTTAATCGTGGAGTTACGGAGTCGAGTCATTCATAGGTTTTAATAATATCTTCAAACACTGCGTGTATCATCAAATCACTGCAGTGAACGTGACTGTGCCGTCAGGCTCACGGAGCGCACTGGAGATCACTTACAGGAAATGAAGAAACTTTCCAAATAATATCCCAGAGGAGGTGAGGATCCACAGATGTGAGGGAATCGGTCCGATGCTCTAAATAAATAAATACTACCGTGACAGTGGCAAGGGGTTCTACGTGCATGCGAATGGAAGGATGAGGAAGAAGAGAGGGTTCAGGGATGTCTGATCAGCTGACTTTACTGGAATTGTGTTTTAAAAGTACAGAGACAATATTTGCTAGTCGTCGAGCAATTCACAACTTGCACCCTCTCTGTTAAAAGAGTTCTTGTTGACTCCATAGTCAAACATAACTTCCTCATCCACCAGTAAAGTCCTGTTTGCGAGGAAAAGGATGATATCCTTTTCTTCTCCATCCATGTCAACAGCAAAATGCATGGGCCTTATGTTGGATTTTCTTTTGGAGTGATTGATCAGCCTGCCAAACGTCTGCATCCCAGGGTGGCAATGACAAGTCTCTGAGTGGGCATCAATGCACATTGCCTGTCCTTTGCTGTTCCAGAAAAAGAAGATATAGCCAGTCTCCTTTTTATTGGTGATTTTGTGAATTTCCAAACCCTTCTTTCTGCTAACAACAGTTCCATGGTAGTCGCAGACAACCTCACCAGCCTTAAATGTGCGTGTCGTAACGATCCCTCTGCCCCTTTCGTTGAAATCCTGAATGTAAAGTCCTTTCCACTGCTGTGTTTTCACCATTGTCTGGATCTGTTTGCTGTCCATGATACGGTCAACAGATCCAGAAGGTGCCCAGTTGTCGATAACTACACTGCCTATGTTGGCATTCATCCCCTTCCATCCCTGCTTTCGTACCCATGCGTCGACTCGGTCTTTTGTTGGCATACGCCGACTGAATTGTTCTGTCAAAATAAATAACAAGTTTTGTTAGTCATGAATACAATAATTGAAATCTTTGATTTGTGCAATCAGTCTTACTTGAAAGTAATGTTAAATATAAATAAATAATAATACATACAAAAAAATTAAATAATAAGTACTCACCACGGGTATGGTTTACACGCTTTTCAAATTGAATCTTCCGCCAGCGTGTGTAAAGCTTCTGCTCCCAGTCTTGAGAGACATTCCTGCGCTCTTTCACTTGTGGCTCTTTCCCACTCAGTGTAACAGGGTGTTTTTTCAGGAGTTGATTTAGTGCCTCATGGAACCTGACCTTTTCATTTTCCCCTGGAAGCTTGTGCAAATGTATCACTGGCTGTTTCAATGAAAGGTCAGCACAATGGTCACCATGGTTGGAAGACTCATCAGACAGATGAATAGGCCCTTCTCCAAACGGCTCATGACTGTTGCCTTATCTGGAAGGCCTGGCACTACATAAAAATGAAAAATAGTGAGATTAGAAGAAAAACAAGTGCGTTCAATATAGATAATAGTGTGCTTGACTATGTTGGCATTGTCTTGACAAATATAAAATGTGCTCACCTTGACGCCTCAACCATCTTGGCCAATAGATCAGCGCCCTCCACAACTGCCCCCGGATTTTTCAATCGATAGTATTTTGCAGTTGTGTTGACAGAATGGGCCAGGTAGCCAGCCACCAATGCCTTCTTTGGCTCATCCAAGCGGTTAGCTTCCGTCTCAAATGTTCTTCGCACAGTCTGGCTGTTCACATGGGGGAGGTTGTGCTTTTCATGCAGGCGGTCCAGGTCAGCGGTTGGGTTGTTGATTTTCTTCCCCGTTGAGGAGACAAAGAAAAATTCATCACCATCCTTGTCATTCCGTTCATCCCGCTTGCGTTTCCCTTTTGCAGCAAGGTGTTGTGGTCGCACTCTTGTGTAGTACTTTTCAAACCACTCCTCGTCCTGCTTCGACAGGGCAATTCCAACCGCAAAATGTGCTGCATATATGATTGTATGTTCCGCTTCTTGTTTCCGCCCAAGCCATTCGGCGACCTGTAGAAAATGAGGATATGCCATTGATTAGTAAATGTAATGGCTAAACTGTCAAGGGAAATCTATCAATAGAGGACAGTAACACTCACCTTCATGTTCTCCACCACACATGGCCTTTGGCAGTGCTTCAGTATGACGATTGCCTCCAGATAGTACAGCACAAATATGCACTGAGAAGCCTCCGGGGGGGTGGTAGAGCTGTCACCAAGTTGATTCATGATGTTCAAAAATCCTTCCTCAGCTTTCTCAAAAATGGCCCAGCAGTCACGAGGACTAAGAACATCTTTATCCATTAAGATGGCATGCCTCTTGGATACAATCTCTTTGCTCACTTGCTTAGAGAGCATACTCTGTACAGAGCCAATGTAATCCACGAAATCAACGCAGTCATTGTAGAGCGCCTTGTCATCCTTTCTCAGATTGGTCAATGCAGTGTTGTAATCCAAGAATCTGTAAGGAGGAAGGAAATGGATTTAAATTGAGTTATGTACATGCATTAACAAGTATTTATGTGTATAGTGTAAACTGTTGACATCATAATAAAACAAAAGTACCAACCTTTTCAAGCACTTTAGGTACTTGACTGAAGTCTGTGCCCTGTAGTTTGCCTCCGACTGTTTTCTTGTGTAGCTTAAGAGCTTCTCTCTGTCCCTGACAAACTTCAAGGATGGTTCGACAGGGTCGGCATAATAAAGGTACCGAGAAACAGTCTCAACCTCCTGTTTGTACTTCGTATTTTCCATATTGACCCGTAGGTGTTCGGCAAAGCCCTGAAGCAGTGGATGATCTATAGAATGCTTTTCCAGAATCCCCATTTCGTTCGCTTTCTTCAATGAGGTTCTGGCCTTGTAAGCTGTTTCCCGGTTACATTGAAACAGTTCACCGCTGCTGGCAGATTCCACGTCAGATGACCCTGCCTCTCCGGATGGCTCACCAGTTTCTGCGACAAACCTTGGATTCCCTTGGGGCAAAGGTGTAGGCTCTCCGGTCACAAACATGTGATGACTTTTCAGCTCCACAATCAGTCTTTCAAGTGGATTTGAAGATGAGACAATGCGGCTAAGAACTTTATAGCTAAAAGCCCGTCTAGTCTTCAGGAGGTCCAACACATCACTCTTGGCCTTTTCAACCACCTCTCCTCTGTCTGATTCTTCTGATTCCTTCATGCATGATCTGCGCAGGTGACAGCTTAGGGATTCTTGGGTCTTCATACAAACTGGACAGAGGAGCCAGTGTCTGCTTGATTTCCTGGAAAAAGAAAATAAATACATTAATCCATATGTCATTACAACAAAAGTTGTACAATGGTTACACATGGTAATACATCAGTGGTGTATAAAGTACTTGAATGCCATACTTGAGTGAAAGTACAGATATCGTACCTGAAAGTGACTCCGGTAAAAGTAAAAGTCTTAAAGTAGCTCATATTAAATTTACTTAAGTATTAAAAGTATCTGCTGTTGAAATGTACTTAAGTATCAAAAGTAAAAGTACAAGTACCAAAATTTAAAATGCAAAGTGCTTTTTATAGTCTATACAGACACAAAACAACCCAAAATCGTTCTCCTCAGGATTTATTTCAACTGACTGAAAAATTATAACAAAAATATACATATATTCTATAATTTTACAAATTTTGAACCCCAGATGCTGATGTTCAAATAGTAATGGACTAGTGCATTCGAACTTCTAGGGACAACAAAGAACGAACATAGTAAGAAACAAGTGTCTCTTGTGTCTGACTAAGACCACTAATAGACCACAGTATAACCGCTAAACAATTCTGTAAATATCACTAAACATGGACCTTTTCGTTTTCTAATCAGTAGCAGGAGTGATACACAATACCCCTTGTGATAAGTCAGCAAAAGGAAACAAGTTCTAGGCACAACAAATAGGATAGTTTTCCTCTTTGGTTAACAACCTGCACAGTGCTAGTAAAAAAAAATCACTGGACACGTCCAGTTTTGAGAATAGATAAGAGTACAGAAATTTGTGTTAAAATGTAACGAGTACAAGTTAAAAGTCGTCAGGAAAATAAATAGTCAAGTAAAGTACAAATATGTGAAAAATCTACTTAAGTAATCTACCTCCCACCACTGGAATACATGCTATTAAGGAAAACTTTAAATATTTCTTACCCTGGAGCCATTTGTCAAACTGAGATAGGTCAGTGAAGATGAAGCAATAACAATTGGTTTTGTTTGTATCCAGCAGTTGAGGGATGATTCTCCAGTCCAGCAGTTGAGGAAAGGTTCTCCAGAGTGAATTACAGCTGGAAAGCCCAATACTTATACACAGATGAGACAGGGAATGTTGATGGGTGGAGCTACAACAAAATACTGGGTGCTGGTTGGTTAGTGTATGCGATCCACCCTTGAACCCTCAAACAAAGGTGGCCTGCTATTCATATCAAACCTTCTCTTGCATATGTCCATTCTTTCCAGGCTCAAAATTGTTTTTCTGTAAAGTTTCATCAAACAGAGGAATTCATTTTTAAAAGATTATAAATAAGTGTTTCTCTTTGGGGTAACTTGATAGATATAATTCCTCAGTTCCATTCATATTTCTTGGCTGGAGGAATGTTGTTGGACCGGCGGGCGTGTTGTGCTGTGCTTTTTGTGAAAGGCTGGGTCATTAACAATAACAAAGGATGTGTAACTCACTTCACACTTCTGTTGTGGCAATGACTGTAGGTGAATGACCCTTGGTGAGCACTCAGGGTGGGGTCTGTGTGGCTCACAGTGTTTGATGAAACTTTACAGAAAAAGAGCCTGGAAAGAATGGACATATGCAAGAGAAGGTCTTTCTACCTGAGAGACCATGATCTTTGACATTTGTTTGTTTGTATTCAGAAGATTCTCAAAAAAAAAAAGGTGTTTATTTTAAGGGAATACCAGGCACCCTTTGTTTGAGGGTTCTCTTAAGAATTATCACTTTTATTTGATATGATTAGCAGGCCACCTTTGATTGCACCCAGTATTTTGTTGTAGCTCCACCCATCAACATTCCCTGTCTCATCTGTGTATAAGTATTGGGCTTTCCAGGTGATTCTGTTTTTATTGTTTCTACCTCAATATTTTATATTTTGATTTTATTTTATTTTATTTTATTTTATTCAAATGTACCGGCTGCTATGACGACTTAATTTCCCTTCGGGGATGAATAAAGTAATCTATCTATCTATCTATCTATCTATCTAATTCACTCTGGAGAACCTCCCCTCAACTGCTGGATACAAACAAAACCAATTGTTATTGCTTCATCTTCACTGACCTATCTCAGTTTGACAAATGGCTCCACGGTAAGGAATTTTTAATGTTTTCCTGTTTTATAAATACATGTTTGGAATTATTTATAGCCTGTAGAGTTAAACTAAAAAAAGTTAATCATGCCTTTTCTTTTCTTTTACATGAAAGCTCCAAACAGGCACTATTTGCTATGTCCTGCTTGTTCCAAACCACAAGATATCCTGTCTGTCCATTTGACGAGGGTATGCATGAAAGATGGCTCGAGGGAAGATATACAAGCCATTGTTGAAAATGCCAAGAAAGAAGCAAGCGAGATCCTTAAGGAAGGCAGAATTTTCAATTATTCAGACCTCACTGAAATCATGTCAAATGAGGGTTAGGGTTAGGGTTAGGGTTAGGGTTAGGGCTGGAGAAAGTATCTCCAGCCACTTTCACCTCCTCTTTGAGGACCTTGACCTGTCTTACATGATGCTTGCTGCTCTGGGTTTGTACCCTCATGGTTGATGCACTTATTGTAACTCGCATTGGATTAAAAAGTCAGCTCAATGACATGAAAAATATAACATGAAATATAACAACATGGAATGACTGCAAAAAAGTCTATTAATTGAAGAAACACTGTGTGAAAGATCAGACATATATTCACAAAATGTGCCACAGAATCGCTTTAAAAGAGAGGTAAACCAAATTGTTGAAAAAGAGAGCATATGAAAATCCATTGCATGATGCCACCTCTCTGGCAGGCTCACAAAGGAACCCAGAATAAAAGTCTCAGATTGATCTCAATCTTTAAACTGAGACAACTTCTACTTCTTCTTCTTTGTTTGGTTTATTGGAAGATGGCAATGGAAGACAATGACAACGCTAACGTCCGGTTGGATTTACACATAAGAAGAATAGGTAGAAGTAGATAGAGTAGAAGAAAAAGCTGGGATGTGGTGGTAGATCTGGTGAAGGGGAGAGCCCAGTGTGCAGCCTACAGGAACCTGAAACACACACAAGCACAACACCACAGCAGCACAACTCCAGGGTTGTCACACAATATTATGATAAAATTGCACTTTAATTTTTTCTTTCTGAACATTTCCCCTGATTTATTTACATGTATAAATAGGTATTGTGGGTGGAATCATTCGCTAACAGACATACCACGCTGAACACGCCCATTGAGGTCGTCACAGTGAGATGGCAAGAGCAGTGAAAGAAGCCAAACTTAAGTGTCTATTCCACAAGTAAAATAAGTTTCTACGTCAATGTATTGTCAGTTTTTGGTTTGTTCGAAAAGAAGAGTTTATTATTTTAAACAACCCCCTCGGACAGATCTTGCTGTTTGGGGAAAATTTCGATTTTTTTGTTTAACCTCGAAAGACGGACAGCATGGCGACAAACGAGAAGGAGCAGACAGACGTAAAAACAATCACGGACAGAGCAAGAGGAGGAGATGAAAGAAGTGAAGGACGGACAACAAGAGAACAGACAGAAAAATGCCAGTGAGAGGGCACACGGACCAAACACTTCCACCGCTGGTCAAACGAGGCACAGAGGGGAAATAGGTGGAGAGGAGCAACGAGGGGAGAGAACAGGAGGTCTCATTTAGAACCGTTGCGGGGGCTGAAACGTGCGTACGCCACTTCTCACGCAAACGTTGCGTATTTCCACGCAAACTCTGACCCATGCGTACGAACGTTTTGGAGAGGGGAAAGTGGCGACACAGACGTGAGGTGGTGAACTGAAGTCAGATTATTGATCCACTTCATCATTTACAATAAAACCAACAGCTTAGTTTTGCTCGAGCGACATGTCTGTTCCACTCGAACCTTTTAATTTAAACATAACTTGCAGCAAATTACGTTTAGATTCCATTTAATCGTGGAGTTACGGAGCCGAGTCATTCATAGGTTTTAAAAATATCTTCAAACACTGCGTGTATCATCAAATCACTGCAGTGAACGTGACTGTGCCGTCAGGCTCACGGAGCGCACTGGAGATCACTTAAAGGAAATGAAGAAACTTTCCAAATAATATCCCAGAGGAGGTGAGGATCCACAGATGTGAGGGAATCGGTCCGATGCTCTAAATAAATAAATACTACCGTGACAGTGGCAAGGGGTTCCACGTGCATACGAATGGAAGGATGAGGAAGAAGAGAGGGTTCAGGGATGTCTGATCAGCTGACTTTACTGGAATTGTGTTTTAAAAGTACAGAGACAATATTTGCTAGTCGTCGAGCAATTCACAACTTGCACCCTCTCTGTTAAAAGAGTTCTTGTTGACTCCATAGTCAAACATAACTTCCTCATCCACCAGTAAAGTCCTGTTTGCGAGGAAAAGGATGATATCCTTTTCTTCTCCATCCATGTCAACAGCAAAATGCATGGGCCTTATGTTGGATTTTCTTTTGGAGTGATTGATCAGCCTGCCAAACGTCTGCATCCCAGGGTGGCAATGACAAGTCTCTGAGTGGGCATCAATGCACATTGCCTGTCCTTTGCTGTTCCAGAAAAAGAAGATATAGCCAGTCTCCTTTTTATTGGTGATTTTGTGAATTTCCTCACCCTTCTTTCTGCTAACAACAGTTCCATGGTAGTCGCAGACAACCTCACCAGCCTTAAATGTGCGTGTCGTAACGATCCCTCTGCCCCTTTCGTTGAAATCCTGAATGTAAAGTCCTTTCCACTGCAGTGTTTTCACCATTGTCTGGATCTGTTTGCTGTCCATGATACGGTCAACAGATCCAGAAGGTGCCCAGTTGTCGATAGCTACACTGCCTATGTTGGCAGTCATCCCCTTCCATCCCTGCTTTCGTACCCATGCGTCGACTCGGTCTTTTGTTGGCATACGCCGACTGAATTGTTCTGTCAAAATAAATAACAAGTTTTGTTAGTCATGAATACAATAATTGAAATCTTTGATTTGTGCAATCAGTCTTACTTGAAAGTAATGTTAAATATAAATAAATAATAATACATACAAAAAAATTAAATAATAAGTACTCACCACGGGTATGGTTTACACGCTTTTCAAATTGAATCTTCCGCCAGCGTGTGTAAAGCTTCTGCTCCCAGTCTTGAGAGACATTCCTGCGCTCTTTCACTTGTGGCTCTTTCCCACTCAGTGTAACAGGGTGTTTTTTCAGGAGTTGATTTAGTGCCTCATGGAACCTGACCTTTTCATTTTCCCCTGGAAGCTTGTGCAAATGTATCACTGGCTGTTTCAATGAAAGGTCAGCACAATGGTCACCATGGTTGGAAGACTCATCAGACAGATGAATAGGCCCTTCTCCAAACGGCTCATGACTGTTGCCTTATCTGGAAGGCCTGGCACTACATAAAAATGAAAAATAGTGAGATTAGAAGAAAAACAAGTGCGTTCAATATAGATAATAGTGTGCTTGACTATGTTGGCATTGTCTTGACAAATATAAAATGTGCTCACCTTGACGCCTCAACCATCTTGGCCAATAGATCAGCGCCCTCCACAACTGCCCCCGGATTTTTCAATCGATAGTATTTTGCAGTTGTGTTGACAGAATGGGCCAGGTAGCCAGCCACCAATGCCTTCTTTGGCTCATCCAAGCGGTTAGCTTCCGTCTCAAATGTTCTTCGCACAGTCTGGCTGTTCACATGGGGGAGGTTGTGCTTTTCATGCAGGCGGTCCAGGTCAGCGGTTGGGTTGTTGATTTTCTTCCCCGTTGAGGAGACAAAGAAAAATTCATCACCATCCTTGTCATTCCGTTCATCCCGCTTGCGTTTCCCTTTTGCAGCAAGGTGTTGTGGTCGCACTCTTGTGTAGTACTTTTCAAACCACTCCTCCTCCTGCTTCGACAGGGCAATTCCAACCGCAAAATGTGCTGCATATATGATTGTATGTTCAGCTTCTTGTTTCCGCCCAAGCCATTCGGCGACCTGTAGAAAATGAGGATATGCCATTCATTAGTAAATGTAATGGCTAAACTGTCAAGGGAAATCTATCAATAGAGGACAGTAACACTCACCTTCATGTTCTCCACCACACATGGCCTTTGGCAGTGCTTCAGTATGACGATTGCCTCCAGATAGTACAGCACAAATATGCACTGAGAAGCCTCCGGGGGGGTGGTAGAGCTGTCACCAAGTTGATTCATGATGTTCAAAAATCCTTCCTCAGCTTTCTCAAAAATGGCCCAGCAGTCACGAGGACTAAGAACATCTTTATCCATTAAGATGGCATGCCTCTTGGATACAATCTCTTTGCTCACTTGCTTAGAGAGCATACTCTGTACAGAGCCAATGTAATCCACGAAATCAACGCAGTCATTGTAGAGCGCCTTGTCATCCTTTCTCAGATTGGTCAATGCAGTGTTGTAATCCAAGAATCTGTAAGGAGGAAGGAAATGGATTTAAGTTGAGTTATGTACATGCATTAACAAGTATTTATGTGTATAGTGTAAACTGTTGACATCATAATAAAACAAAAGTACCAACCTTTTCAAGCACTTTAGGTACTTGACTGAAGTCTGTGCCCTGTAGTTTGCCTCCGACTGTTTTCTTGTGTAGCTTAAGAGCTTCTCTCTGTCCCTGACAAACTTCAAGGATGGTTCGACAGGGTCGGCATAATAAAGGTACCGAGAAACAGTCTCAACCTCCTGTTTGTACTTCGTATTTTCCATATTGACCCGTAGGTGTTCGGCAAAGCCCTGAAGCAGTGGATGATCTATAGAATGCTTTTCCAGAATCCCCATTTCGTTCGCTTTCTTCAATGAGGTTCTGGCCTTGTAAGCTGTTTCCCGGTTACATTGAAACAGTTCACCGCTGCTGGCAGATTCCACGTCAGATGACCCTGCCTCTCCGGATGGCTCACCAGTTTCTGCGACAAACCTTGGATTCCCTTGGGGCAAAGGTGTAGGCTCTCCGGTCACAAACATGTGATGACTTTTCAGCTCCACAATCAGTCTTTCAAGTGGATTTGAAGATGAGACAATGCGGCTAAGAACTTTATAGCTAAAAGCCCGTCTAGTCTTCAGGAGGTCCAACACATCACTCTTGGCCTTTTCAACCACCTCTCCTCTGTCTGATTCTTCTGATTCCTTCATGCATGATCTGCGCAGGTGACAGCTTAGGGATTCTTGGGTCTTCATACAAACTGGACAGAGGAGCCAGTGTCTGCTTGATTTCCTGGAAAAAGAAAATAAATACATTAATCCATATGTCATTACAACAAAAGTTGTACAATGGTTACACATGGTAATACATCAGTGGTGTATAAAGTACTTGAATGCCATACTTGAGTGAAAGTACAGATATCGTACCTGAAAGTGACTCCGGTAAAAGTAAAAGTCTTAAAGTAGCTCATATTAAATTTACTTAAGTATTAAAAGTATCTGCTGTTGAAATGTACTTAAGTATCAAAAGTAAAAGTACAAGTACCAAAATTTAAAATGCAAAGTGCTTTTTATAGTCTATACAGACACAAAACAACCCAAAATCGTTCTCCTCAGGATTTATTTCAACTGACTGAAAAATTATAACAAAAATATACATATATTCTATAATTTTACAAATTTTGAACCCCAGATGCTGATGTTCAAATAGTAATGGACTAGTGCATTCGAACTTCTAGGGACAACAAAGAACGAACACAGTAAGAAACAAGTGTCTCTTGTGTCTGCCTAAGACCACTAATAGACCACAGTATAACCGCTAAACAATTCTGTAAATATCACTAAACATGGACCTTTTCGTTTTCTAATCAGTAGCAGGAGTGATACACAATACCCCTTGTGATAAGTCAGCAAAAGGAAACAAGTTCTAGGCACAACAAATAGGATAGTTTTCCTCTTTGGTTAACAACCTGCACAGTGCTAGTAAAAAAAAATCACTGGACACGTCCAGTTTTGAGAATAGATAAGAGTACAGAAATTTGTGTTAAAATGTAACGAGTACAAGTTAAAAGTCGTCAGGAAAATAAATACTCAAGTAAAGTACAAATATGTGAAAAATCTACTTAAGTAATCTACCTCCCACCACTGGAAAACATGCTATTAAGGAAAACTTTAAATATTTCTTACCCTGGAGCCATTTGTCAAACTGAGATAGGTCAGTGAAGATGAAGCAATAACAATTGGTTTTGTTTGTATCCAGCAGTTGAGGGATGATTCTCCAGTCCAGCAGTTGAGGAAAGGTTCTCCAGAGTGAATTACAGCTGGAAAGCCCAATACTTATACACAGATGAGACAGGGAATGTTGATGGGTGGAGCTACAACAAAATACTGGGTGCTGGTTGGTTAGTGTATGCGATCCACCCTTGAACCCTCAAACAAAGGTGGCCTGCTATTCATATCAAACCTTCTCTTGCATAAGTCCATTCTTTCCAGGCTCAAAATTGTTTTTCTGTAAAGTTTCATCAAACAGAGGAATTCATTTTTAAAAGATTATAAATAAGTGTTTCTCTTTGGGGTAGCTTGATAGATATAATTCCTCAGTTCCATTCATATTTCTTGGCTGGAGGAATGTTGTTGGACCGGCGGGCGTGTTGTGCTGTGCTTTTTGTGAAAGGCTGGGTCATTAACAATAACAAAGGATGTGTAACTCACTTCACACTTCTGTTGTGGCAATGACTGTAGGTGAATGACCCTTGGTGAGCACTCAGGGTGGGGTCTGTGTGGCTCACAGTGTTTGATGAAACTTTACAGAAAAAGAGCCTGGAAAGAATGGACATATGCAAGAGAAGGTCTTTCTACCTGAGAGACCATGATCTTTGACATTTGTTTGTTTGTATTCAGAAGATTCTCAAAAAAAAAAAGGTGTTTATTTTAAGGGAATACCAGGCACCCTTTGTTTGAGGGTTCTCTTAAGAATTATCACTTTTATTTGATATGATTAGCAGGCCACCTTTGATTGCACCCAGTATTTTGTTGTAGCTCCACCCATCAACATTCCCTGTCTCATCTGTGTATAAGTATTGGGCTTTCCAGGTGATTCTGTTTTTATTGTTTCTACCTCAATATTTTATATTTTGATTTTATTTTATTTTATTTTATTTTATTCAAATGTACCGGCTGCTATGACGACTTAATTTCCCTTCGGGGATGAATAAAGTAATCTATCTATCTATCTATCTATCTATCTAATTCACTCTGGAGAACCTCCCCTCAACTGCTGGATACAAACAAAACCAATTGTTATTGCTTCATCTTCACTGACCTATCTCAGTTTGACAAATGGCTCCACGGTAAGGAATTTTTAATGTTTTCCTGTTTTATAAATACATGTTTGGAATTATTTATAGCCTGTAGAGTTAAACTAAAAAAAGTTAATCATGCCTTTTCTTTTCTTTTACATGAAAGCTCCAAACAGGCACTATTTGCTATGTCCTGCTTGTTCCAAACCACAAGATATCCTGTCTGTCCATTTGACGAGGGTATGCATGAAAGATGGCTCGAGGGAAGATATACAAGCCATTGTTGAAAATGCCAAGAAAGAAGCAAGCGAGATCCTTAAGGAAGGCAGAATTTTCAATTATTCAGACCTCACTGAAATCATGTCAAATGAAGATTCCAATCCAAAGGTAAGTGGCTTACAGAACGTTATCTTGCTCCTTTTTTTTTTTGATAAGAATTTTTATATACTGATATTTTCAAATATCTTGTTTTCTTTTTGACAGACTGGTTGAGGAGCTGAAAAATCGCCACATGGTTATACGTGGCCTACCCGACTCTCACCCCAATGCTGAGCCTTTAGCTGCTCAGACACTATCCAATACAGATGCTGAAGCTGGACCATCCACTAGAACGACTTCTAACAATGAAGGGGGTGACATGGCTGACAAGGCCCCTGTTGGCCCTCGAACAAGAACGTTTGCTCAAAAAAGCACGCAAGAAATGAATGAGAGAGGCCTTAACGACAGACATCCTCTGAGCCACCCACTTCTCAAAGATTTTGCCATGCAAATGAAAAAAGACAAAAAGATTCGAAATTACAAACAGGAGGTAAGGACCAATAAATGTTTAACACTTTTTCTGAGAAACCTTTATACGCATTTATATGAAGCAAAACAGTCATTGCTAGAAGGTCACTGAACATGATGTCTTTTATTTTCAGGTTGAAAACGTCTCTCGGTATCTATATTTTGCTAACAAAGAGAACGTTTCCTTGCAGTTTGTTTATGAGAGAGAAAAAGTCAAAACGTCCCTCACTAAAACCTCTGCTACTCTGAAGAAGAGAACACAACCATGAGGCACGAGCACTTGAAGCTGAAGCATCATGGGGAGATTTCTAAAGATGGCAGTTGGAGCGAGACAGAACTGCAAGTTTTACTTTTTGTCCTGAAACAAGCGAGAAATATTACAATTATCAACACGTGGAATGGAATAGGAATAGACTGGAATAGTGTTGGGATTTCAAAATCTTCTCTGTGTATCTGTGAGTGAAGAGGGGTATGGAAACAGAACTCTAAACAAATAAAAAAAGGGTGGGGACAGGAGCCTTTATAAGGCCTTTACACAAATTATTAATAATAACCTTTTTCCTCTTAGTGTTTAATATTGAAATTATCTAGAAATGTATGTGCGTCAAAACGCTGGTCAGTCTCACACCTGTGTGTAGATAAAGGGTCTGAGTGACACTGGTATGGATTAGTTCTTACAGCCGATAGAGCAGAAACACAACATTCTTTACTCAAGGCTAGTTTATGAAACACAACATGGAACTGTCAGGATAGGGAGAGTTGCCTAGCAACTATCAGAGAAGGAGCGTGACGGAGAGCGGCTCCTTGTAACTTCCTGGATTCAGTGACAAGAGGCGTGGGACTACGGCTCTGGACCAACTAGGGAGAACATAATTTATTTGCGGCGACACCCCTCCAATATTTTAACCTATCACATTAAACCTACTGTTATAATTATTAGGAACGCTTTCTGTTCGGCACCATTATTGTCTACCCCTTGCTAACGGATTTAGCCGAGGCTGTGAATGAATGCCGGCTATACCTGTTAGACTTCCATTGCTTCTAAATAAATACATTGCTTCTAAATAAATACTTGGCTCTTCTCATATTTATGATAAATGAACACGGTGACAATAGCAGGGATCATCTACTACACAACTCCAGTGACTGAATCAATCCACGTTGTAAACTAGTATTAGTACTTAAATAAAACCCAGATTCTCCAGTTGCTGTCTAGCAACTATGACTAGTGCTGCTATGACATACAGGGATTTTAGTGTTCATTGTGTCACAGCAATCGTTTGAAATCAAGCATCTCAAAAAAAGGGTCTATTGTTATTCATATGATACAACAGTGATGTATAATATGCCAGTATCATAATTACTCACACAATATGTGTCTGTTTTTCAAGATGAGACGAAGCAGTCTGGAGGACTTTTTACACAAAAGGAGCCAAAATGGTTGAACAGCATCTTGCAGATGATTATCAAGGACATGTGACCACTGGCTGCAGGGGAGGGTCAAAACTCCTAATCTTTCTATCTACACATTTCATCAATTTAACCAACCAGACATTGTTTTAAACGTATCATTCCCTTTAAGGAGTGTTAGTTTGATCAACTCATGTTAGCAGAGCTGAGGCTAGCTAACGTTAGCTTGTGAGCAGCTCCATTCTGTCTTCATACATCGCCACGGTTTCCCCTAACAGTGAGACGATCTCCTCAGCCGCCGCAACTGTACAGAGGCTGTGACTTCACACATCCCCTTCTGTGAGGACAGCTGTATTCCAACACAAGGACTGGTTACCGGCAAAACTCAAGCAGGTTGTTTAGAGAAGGAGGTGGCCCTTAAGAGTGGGGACAAGGATAGGTTCAGACTCGTTTGGCAAGGAGATTAAAGAGGACAAACGACAGTACTTGAAGAAGCTGGAACAACAATGTGCAGCTAACGACTCCTCGTCAGTCTGGAAAGGCCTTCAGGTGATCACCATCTTTAAAACCAAGTCCCCCCCCCACTGTGTGGAAGACCTTAAACGTGCAAACGACCTGAATGCTTTCTTTTGCAGATTCGACAGACAATGAACCACATCTAACCCTACCCCGCATTTCCTACCCCCCTTCACAGTTATCACACCTCTTCCTCCTACCCTGGACAAAGACACTACCCCCCCTCCCCACAAAATGGTCCCATATAGCCCCTTCCCGATGTCAGACACAACCCTGTGCATCACACTGACTCTGGTTCACACACATTTTTTTAAATAATAATATTTCATGATTATTAATAATTAGCCAACGTCAAGTCTACTAATAATGCACAACATTAGGAACTAACTGACTTCACCAAAAAACCACTGTATGAGCCAAACCTGTAACTACTGGTGACCCAGAAAGTGAAGCATTCATTGGATCTACCCTCTATAGGTGAAGAACAGAATAAAGCCCTGATGGCAGATATTACAATGGAGGAAAAAGGGAAAGCAATCTCTAGATTAAAAGCTTATAAAGTGCACGGTATGGATGGCTTCCCATCCGAGTGGTACAAGGCCTTTAAGGACCAAATAGTGCCTATGCTTTTTGACTGCTTCAACTATACACTGAAAAATGTGAACCACCAGGTACATGGATGGAGGCAATCATTTTGGTTATTCCTAAGGAGGGGGAGGACAGAAAAGAATGTAGCGCATAAAGGCCAATTTCAGTACTCAATATAGACTACAAGTTGTATGCATCAATACTAGTAAAAAGGTTAGAGCATATAATAGTAGAACTAGTGGATCCACACCAAACTGGCTTTGTGTGTGAAAGGCAGACACAAGATAATATTAGACGGGTGCTACACTTTATCGATCATGTGAGAATATTGGAGCCACAGTGATTAGTTTAGATGCGGGAAAAGGCATTCGATTCTGATCACTGGAAATATCTGTACTTGAAGTTGAGAAGATTTGGCTTTAAGGATGATTTTATTAACTGTATCAGAACTCTATACTCCTCACCAAACGCCAGAATAAAGATTTATGGACACCTCTCTCCCTTTCCCTTTCTCTTTTTTTCTTAATGAGGGTTGTCTTGTCAATATTCCTATCCCTTCCAGCTTTTCTTAAGGACTTCTTTCCTTGCATGACCTCAGCGGCTGCACTCTCCATCTCTGCGACGGGTATTTGGCCCAAGGTTGTCTTCCTGGTGTAGTTTCTTGGCATGATTGATTTTCTACAATGTTTATGACATTAAAAATAAAAAACATATAATGTAATAGAACACCAGAATATGTTTAAGACTAAACTTAACTTGTGCTCCACAGCATTTGTCCGACTTTACCCCACAGCCACCGTTTCAGAAAAAACATCATCTCTTAGCAATTCAGGCTAATCTTCAGCTAGCATCAATCACATGGTTTTATATGTTGGAAGTTCACCAACATTTATGATACAAGATTTTCTAACTGATTCAATTTGTTTTGACACAACAGTTGAGCAAGAAAATGTACTTTTACATGCAAAAAACACATTTTTGTGAAATAACATACTGACCCACATTACCCTGCTCTCCCCTAACACTGTGCACCTTCCAATTGAGGCAAATTCTTTCACATTTGCCAATCTTTTTCTCCGAGTCCAGTTGATTTAACTTCTAAGCAAACCCGTTGAAACCATAGACTGTGTTCAGATTAAACTCTTTCAGTGTAAAAGAGCAAAGTGGAGCAGCGGGAGCCTGCTGGGCCCAAAACCCAGAGGTCGATGGATCAAAACCATCCTCTGCTAAAGGAATCCTTTATCCTCTCCCATGTTATCTGTTATGTTTACCTTGTCCTTGCCATCTAAACATGATCTCACTTACTGCTGAAAGTGACTAACTTTTGCTTTTTAAGTTAAAAATGGGACAAAATAGACCCAAGAGTTGAAGCCCATAACTTAACTGATTTTTTTTTTCTTATCTCGAGTAAAGCTCTATACTTCCACATGGTGTGTGTTTGAAGTTTTGAATGTTCTGACATGTGTGTCTTAGATTTAATAGTCCTATACTCGTCAAAGTGGAATTTACATCTAAAAAACTCTTTTTTGTCCGGGTAAATACGAGTTTGTAACGGTAGTTTGGCTGAGCTTAACCCGTAAGAGAATTACTCCACCCCCTATACCTTATTCATACATGTGAATACATCAGAGAAAGGTGGACAAAAGCCAACAGCACCTGGTACTCTCAGGCAGTCTCCCATCCAAGTACTAACCAGGACCAACCCTTCTTACCTACCAAGATCAGACGAGATCACTTTATTTACGACACATTGTCAAAATAAATCCTTAACTGTTCAATTATGTGGAGCAGAAAGAGGTTAAAACATTCCATACACACACACTCATTTTTTTAAATATTACACTCAGTCTTTAATGCATTTTGCTCGAAAACAAAGTGTTGTTGTCCTCTGAATTGTTTTTGAAAAATTCCATCAAAACTTTCTGATTCTTGTTCATTGAAATACAAAGGACAGGAAATGATTGAAAAGTTCAAAGTAGTGCAAACTCCTATGATCTTTGGTATCATTTCTTTGGAGTCCACTCTCCTTTGAATACATAATGAACTCATCATGTGTACCCGATGTGGCGGTACTGCACTCTACTTACTTGCCAACCGCCTACCAAACAAGAAGAAGAGCTTATATTCTTAAGGAAGATGGCAACAGTGAACAGGTTACCAAGAATCACCCAGAACCATCTGCTCCAAAATGAACAACGTTATCCAGGCAGACGTGAGGTGGTAACCATTAAGGGGGGGAGTTCCCTTTGTGAAGAGATAAGCACTCTTATTAAGAAGCTTCAGAAAGACCTTCACTGTATGGAGGAAAAATACAAACAAGAAAAAGCAGAGAAGGAGATCCTGAAAACATTACTTCATACGCTTATAACCAGCTCCCAAAATGTGCCCTGCATTCAAGAGATCTTAGAGGGATCACTCTGTAAAAAGAAGGAAGAGCTTTTAAAGATTGTAGTATCTACAAAAGGAGTACATTATTAAAGAAAAGAACCAAACTATTCTGTCTCTCAACACAAAGATCACAGAGTAAGAGCACTGCAACAACCAGCTGAAGCAAAAAGCCTGTAACAATTCGCCCTGTTTAAAACCCCAGGGGAAAATTACTACGCATTGTTTTCAAGGCACGGGTGGATTAGTCCCGCTGCGTACGGCGCGCGCCGCCTGCCCAACTTATAACAAACAAATACTCCCTGGTTAGACCAATATTCCTGTCATAGGTCCCCAAGGACATCTCCAAGGACAAACAAAAGTGATCTGGGTATGAACAGAAGATCTCCGAGGATAAACAAAAGATCTCTGTTTATGAAAGGAAAATCCAGGTCCTCAAAGAGCAGCTTCAAATGGAGCTGAGGAAGTCTGTGGCTTCAGCGGATGTTATCAAAGTCATGGAGATGGAGCACCAGAACTCTGTTTCTACTATAGAACAATTTATAAATACTTGCAGAGTTAAGAACTGGAAGCTAATAGGATTAAAGGAAGTCAATCCATTCAATGAAAACATGTCACAGAAGATCTCTGGATATGACCAGAGGATCTCACAGGATGAACAGAAGGTCTTTCAGGACAAAGACCATGAATTAAAATTCTCGGACCATTAGCCAAAGGTCTAACATCATGAGATGAAGGACTCAGAGAGGACATATTCCGGGGATGATTACTCCAAATCATGGGACCTTGAACCTGATGTCTCAGACAATGAGGTGCCAGAGACCCGAGACCGGTTGGACACAGAATTTAATATATCAGACCTTGAAACTGATGTCTCGGATGATGAACCAGAGGTCAAAGTTGATGGACCAGAGGGCACTGATTCATTGGACCTTAAATCTGATTTCTCAGACAATGACTTAGAGGTTTCAGATCATATTCTAAAGGTCTCAAATGTTGAGCCAAAGGTCTTAATACATAAACCACCCATCCAACCCCAAAGGCCAAAGGTCTTAAATGATGAACCAGAGGTCTCAGGAGATGAATCAGAGGTCTCAGGAGATGAATCAGAAGTCTCAGGAGATGAATCAGAGGTCTCAGATGATGAACCAGAGGTCTCACAAGATGAATCAGAGGTCTCAGTTGAGGAACCAGAGGTCGAAGTTGATGAAAAACCAGAGACCAAAAAGAACAAAAAAGGGTGGAAAAGATTTCTACATTACCTCAAACCATGGAAGTGGGCGAAAAGAAATAGAATTTGAGCAAAAGTCGGAAGAAGCCTTTGGGGGGGATGTGAAGAGTTACATCTTCAAGTATCTCCAGCCACTTTCACCTCCTCTTTGAGGACCTTGACCTGTCTTACATGATGCTTGCTGCTCTGGGTTTGTACCCTCATGGTTGATGCACTAATTGTAACTCGCATTGGATTAAAAAGTCAGCTCAATGACATGAAAAATATAACATGAAATATAATAACATGGAATGACTGCAAAAAAGTCTATTAATTGAAGAAACACTGTGTGAAAGATCAGACATATATTCACAAAATGTGCCACAGAATCGGGTTTAAAAGAGAGGTAAACCAAATTGTTGAAAAAGAGAGCATATGAAAATCCATTGCATGATGCCACCTCTCTGGCAGGCTCACAAAGGAACCCAGAATAAAAGTCTCAGATTGATCTCAATCTTTAAACTGAGACAACTTCTACTTCTTCTTCTTTGTTTGGTTTATTGGAAGATGGCAATGGAAGACAATGACAACGCTAACGTCCGGTTGGATTTACACATAAGAAGAATAGGTAGAAGTAGATAGAGTAGAAGAAAAAGCTGGGATGTGGTGGTAGATCTGGTGAAGGGGAGAGCCCAGTGTGCAGCCTACAGGAACCTGAAACACACACAAGCACAACACCACAGCAGCACAACTCCAGGGTTGTCACACAATATTATGATAAATTTGCACTTTAATTTTTTCTTTCTGAACATTCCCCCTGATTTATTTACATGTATAAATAGGTATTGTGGGTGGAATCATTCGCTGATAGACATACCACGCTGAACACGCCCATTGAGGTCGTCACAGTGAGATGGCAAGAGCAGTGAAAGAAGCCAAACTTAAGTGTCTATTCCACAAGTAAAATAAGTTTCTACGTCAATGTATTGTCCGTTTTTCGTTTGTTCGAAAAGAAGAGTTTATTATTTTAAACAACCCCCTCGGACAGATCTTGAGGTTTAACCTCGAAAGACGGACAGCATGGCGACAAACGAGAAGGAGCAGACAGACGTAAAAACAATCACGGACAGAGCAAGAGGAGGAGATGAAAGAAGTGAAGTGAAGGACGGACAACAAGAGAACAGACAGGAAAATGCCAGTGAGAGGGCACATGGACCAAACACTTCCACCGCTGGTCAAACGAGGCACAGAGGGGAAATAGGTGGAGAGGAACAACGAGGGGAGAGAACAGGAGGTCTCATTTAGAACCGTTGCAGGGGCTGAAACGTGCGTACGCCACTTCTCACGCAAACGTTGCGTATTTCCACGCAAACTCTGACCCATGCGTACGAACGTTTTGGAGAGGGGAAAGTGGCGACACAGACGTGAGGTGGTGAACTGAAGTCAGATTATTGATCCACTTCATTATTTACAATAAAACCAACATCTTAGTTTTTCCTCGAGCGACATGTCTGTTCCACTCGAACCTTTTAATTTTAACATAACTTGCAGCAAATTACGTTTAGATTCCATTTAATCGTGGAGTTACGGAGTCGAGTCATTCATAGGTTTTAATAATATCTTCAAACACTGCGTGTATCATCAAATCACTGCAGTGAACGTGACTGTGCCGTCAGGCTCACGGAGCGCACTGGAGATCACTTACAGGAAATGAAGAAACTTTCCAAATAATATCCCAGAGGAGGTGAGGATCCACAGATGTGAGGGAATCGGTCCGATGCTCTAAATAAATAAATACTACCGTGACAGTGGCAAGGGGTTCTACGTGCATGCGAATGGAAGGATGAGGAAGAAGAGAGGGTTCAGGGATGTCTGATCAGCTGACTTTACTGGAATTGTGTTTTAAAAGTACAGAGACAATATTTGCTAGTCGTCGAGCAATTCACAACTTGCACCCTCTCTGTTAAAAGAGTTCTTGTTGACTCCATAGTCAAACATAACTTCCTCATCCACCAGTAAAGTCCTGTTTGCGAGGAAAAGGATGATATCCTTTTCTTCTCCATCCATGTCAACAGCAAAATGCATGGGCCTTATGTTGGATTTTCTTTTGGAGTGATTGATCAGCCTGCCAAACGTCTGCATCCCAGGGTGGCAATGACAAGTCTCTGAGTGGGCATCAATGCACATTGCCTGTCCTTTGCTGTTCCAGAAAAAGAAGATATAGCCAGTCTCCTTTTTATTGGTGATTTTGTGAATTTCCTCACCCTTCTTTCTGCTAACAACAGTTCCATGGTAGTCGCAGACAACCTCACCAGCCTTAAATGTGCGTGTCGTAACGATCCCTCTGCCCCTTTCGTTGAAATCCTGAATGTAAAGTCCTTTCCACTGCTGTGTTTTCACCATTGTCTGGATCTGTTTGCTGTCCATGATACGGTCAACAGATCCAGAAGGTGCCCAGTTGTCGATAACTACACTGCCTATGTTGGCATTCATCCCCTTCCATCCCTGCTTTCGTACCCATGCGTCGACTCGGTCTTTTGTTGGCATACGCCGACTGAATTGTTCTGTCAAAATAAATAACAAGTTTTGTTAGTCATGAATACAATAATTGAAATCTTTGATTTGTGCAATCAGTCTTACTTGAAAGTAATGTTAAATATAAATAAATAATAATACATACAAAAAAATTAAATAATAAGTACTCACCACGGGTATGGTTTACACGCTTTTCAAATTGAATCTTCCGCCAGCGTGTGTAAAGCTTCTGCTCCCAGTCTTGAGAGACATTCCTGCGCTCTTTCACTTGTGGCTCTTTCCCACTCAGTGTAACAGGGTGTTTTTTCAGGAGTTGATTTAGTGCCTCATGGAACCTGACCTTTTCATTTTCCCCTGGAAGCTTGTGCAAATGTATCACTGGCTGTTTCAATGAAAGGTCAGCACAATGGTCACCATGGTTGGAAGACTCATCAGACAGATGAATAGGCCCTTCTCCAAACGGCTCATGACTGTTGCCTTATCTGGAAGGCCTGGCACTACATAAAAATGAAAAATAGTGAGATTAGAAGAAAAACAAGTGCGTTCAATATAGATAATAGTGTGCTTGACTATGTTGGCATTGTCTTGACAAATATAAAATGTGCTCACCTTGACGCCTCAACCATCTTGGCCAATAGATCAGCGCCCTCCACAACTGCCCCCGGATTTTTCAATCGATAGTATTTTGCAGTTGTGTTGACAGAATGGGCCAGGTAGCCAGCCACCAATGCCTTCTTTGGCTCATCCAAGCGGTTAGCTTCCGTCTCAAATGTTCTTCGCACAGTCTGGCTGTTCACATGGGGGAGGTTGTGCTTTTCATGCAGGCGGTCCAGGTCAGCGGTTGGGTTGTTGATTTTCTTCCCCGTTGAGGAGACAAAGAAAAATTCATCACCATCCTTGTCATTCCGTTCATCCCGCTTGCGTTTCCCTTTTGCAGCAAGGTGTTGTGGTCGCACTCTTGTGTAGTACTTTTCAAACCACTCCTCCTCCTGCTTCGACAGGGCAATTCCAACCGCAAAATGTGCTGCATATATGATTGTATGTTCAGCTTCTTGTTTCCGCCCAAGCCATTCGGCGACCTGTAGAAAATGAGGATATGCCATTCATTAGTAAATGTAATGGCTAAACTGTCAAGGGAAATCTATCAATAGAGGACAGTAACACTCACCTTCATGTTCTCCACCACACATGGCCTTTGGCAGTGCTTCAGTATGACGATTGCCTCCAGATAGTACAGCACAAATATGCACTGAGAAGCCTCCGGGGGGGTGGTAGAGCTGTCACCAAGTTGATTCATGATGTTCAAAAATCCTTCCTCAGCTTTCTCAAAAATGGCCCAGCAGTCACGAGGACTAAGAACATCTTTATCCATTAAGATGGCATGCCTCTTGGATACAATCTCTTTGCTCACTTGCTTAGAGAGCATACTCTGTACAGAGCCAATGTAATCCACGAAATCAACGCAGTCATTGTAGAGCGCCTTGTCATCCTTTCTCAGATTGGTCAATGCAGTGTTGTAATCCAAGAATCTGTAAGGAGGAAGGAAATGGATTTAAGTTGAGTTATGTACATGCATTAACAAGTATTTATGTGTATAGTGTAAACTGTTGACATCATAATAAAACAAAAGTACCAACCTTTTCAAGCACTTTAGGTACTTGACTGAAGTCTGTGCCCTGTAGTTTGCCTCCGACTGTTTTCTTGTGTAGCTTAAGAGCTTCTCTCTGTCCCTGACAAACTTCAAGGATGGTTCGACAGGGTCGGCATAATAAAGGTACCGAGAAACAGTCTCAACCTCCTGTTTGTACTTCGTATTTTCCATATTGACCCGTAGGTGTTCGGCAAAGCCCTGAAGCAGTGGATGATCTATAGAATGCTTTTCCAGAATCCCCATTTCGTTCGCTTTCTTCAATGAGGTTCTGGCCTTGTAAGCTGTTTCCCGGTTACATTGAAACAGTTCACCGCTGCTGGCAGATTCCACGTCAGATGACCCTGCCTCTCCGGATGGCTCACCAGTTTCTGCGACAAACCTTGGATTCCCTTGGGGCAAAGGTGTAGGCTCTCCGGTCACAAACATGTGATGACTTTTCAGCTCCACAATCAGTCTTTCAAGTGGATTTGAAGATGAGACAATGCGGCTAAGAACTTTATAGCTAAAAGCCCGTCTAGTCTTCAGGAGGTCCAACACATCACTCTTGGCCTTTTCAACCACCTCTCCTCTGTCTGATTCTTCTGATTCCTTCATGCATGATCTGCGCAGGTGACAGCTTAGGGATTCTTGGGTCTTCATACAAACTGGACAGAGGAGCCAGTGTCTGCTTGATTTCCTGGAAAAAGAAAATAAATACATTAATCCATATGTCATTACAACAAAAGTTGTACAATGGTTACACATGGTAATACATCAGTGGTGTATAAAGTACTTGAATGCCATACTTGAGTGAAAGTACAGATATCGTACCTGAAAGTGACTCCGGTAAAAGTAAAAGTCTTAAAGTAGCTCATATTAAATTTACTTAAGTATTAAAAGTATCTGCTGTTGAAATGTACTTAAGTATCAAAAGTAAAAGTACAAGTACCAAAATTTAAAATGCAAAGTGCTTTTTATAGTCTATACAGACACAAAACAACCCAAAATCGTTCTCCTCAGGATTTATTTCAACTGACTGAAAAATTATAACAAAAATATACATATATTCTATAATTTTACAAATTTTGAACCCCAGATGCTGATGTTCAAATAGTAATGGACTAGTGCATTCGAACTTCTAGGGACAACAAAGAACGAACACAGTAAGAAACAAGTGTCTCTTGTGTCTGCCTAAGACCACTAATAGACCACAGTATAACCGCTAAACAATTCTGTAAATATCACTAAACATGGACCTTTTCGTTTTCTAATCAGTAGCAGGAGTGATACACAATACCCCTTGTGATAAGTCAGCAAAAGGAAACAAGTTCTAGGCACAACAAATAGGATAGTTTTCCTCTTTGGTTAACAACCTGCACAGTGCTAGTAAAAAAAAATCACTGGACCCGTCCAGTTTTGAGAATAGATAAGAGTACAGAAATTTGTGTTAAAATGTAACGAGTACAAGTTAAAAGTCGTCAGGAAAATAAATACTCAAGTAAAGTACAAATATGTGAAAAATCTACTTAAGTAATCTACCTCCCACCACTGGAATACATGCTATTAAGGAAAACTTTAAATATTTCTTACCCTGGAGCCATTTGTCAAACTGAGATAGGTCAGTGAAGATGAAGCAATAACAATTGGTTTTGTTTGTATCCAGCAGTTGAGGGATGATTCTCCAGTCCAGCAGTTGAGGAAAGGTTCTCCAGAGTGAATTACAGCTGGAAAGCCCAATACTTATACACAGATGAGACAGGGAATGTTGATGGGTGGAGCTACAACAAAATACTGGGTGCTGGTTGGTTAGTGTATGCGATCCACCCTTGAACCCTCAAACAAAGGTGGCCTGCTATTCATATCAAACCTCCTCTTGCATATGTCCATTCTTTCCAGGCTCAAAATTGTTTTTCTGTAAAGTTTCATCAAACAGAGGAATTCATTTTTAAAAGATTATAAATAAGTGTTTCTCTTTGGGGTAGCTTGATAGATATAATTCCTCAGTTCCATTCATATTTCTTGGCTGGAGGAATGTTGTTGGACCGGCGGGCGTGTTGTGCTGTGCTTTTTGTGAAAGGCTGGGTCATTAACAATAACAAAGGATGTGTAACTCACTTCACACTTCTGTTGTGGCAATGACTGTAGGTGAATGACCCTTGGTGAGCACTCAGGGTGGGGTCTGTGTGGCTCACAGTGTTTGATGAAACTTTACAGAAAAAGAGCCTGGAAAGAATGGACATATGCAAGAGAAGGTCTTTCTACCTGAGAGACCATGATCTTTGACATTTGTTTGTTTGTATTCAGAAGATTCTCAAAAAAAAAAAGGTGTTTATTTTAAGGGAATACCAGGCACCCTTTGTTTGAGGGTTCTCTTAAGAATTATCACTTTTATTTGATATGATTAGCAGGCCACCTTTGATTGCACCCAGTATTTTGTTGTAGCTCCACCCATCAACATTCCCTGTCTCATCTGTGTATAAGTATTGGGCTTTCCAGGTGATTCTGTTTTTATTGTTTCTACCTCAATATTTTATATTTTGATTTTATTTTATTTTATTTTATTTTATTCAAATGTACCGGCTGCTATGACGACTTAATTTCCCTTCGGGGATGAATAAAGTAATCTATCTATCTATCTATCTATCTATCTAATTCACTCTGGAGAACCTCCCCTCAACTGCTGGATACAAACAAAACCAATTGTTATTGCTTCATCTTCACTGACCTATCTCAGTTTGACAAATGGCTCCACGGTAAGGAATTTTTAATGTTTTCCTGTTTTATAAATACATGTTTGGAATTATTTATAGCCTGTAGAGTTAAACTAAAAAAAGTTAATCATGCCTTTTCTTTTCTTTTACATGAAAGCTCCAAACAGGCACTATTTGCTATGTCCTGCTTGTTCCAAACCACAAGATATCCTGTCTGTCCATTTGACGAGGGTATGCATGAAAGATGGCTCGAGGGAAGATATACAAGCCATTGTTGAAAATGCCAAGAAAGAAGCAAGCGAGATCCTTAAGGAAGGCAGAATTTTCAATTATTCAGACCTCACTGAAATCATGTCAAATGAAGATTCCAATCCAAAGGTAAGTGGCTTACAGAACGTTATCTTGCTCCTTTTTTTTTTTGATAAGAATTTTTATATACTGATATTTTCAAATATCTTGTTTTCTTTTTGACAGACTGGTTGAGGAGCTGAAAAATCGCCACATGGTTATACGTGGCCTACCCGACTCTCACCCCAATGCTGAGCCTTTAGCTGCTCAGACACTATCCAATACAGATGCTGAAGCTGGACCATCCACTAGAACGACTTCTAACAATGAAGGGGGTGACATGGCTGACAAGGCCCCTGTTGGCCCTCGAACAAGAACGTTTGCTCAAAAAAGCACGCAAGAAATGAATGAGAGAGGCCTTAACGACAGACATCCTCTGAGCCACCCACTTCTCAAAGATTTTGCCATGCAAATGAAAAAAGACAAAAAGATTCGAAATTACAAACAGGAGGTAAGGACCAATAAATGTTTAACACTTTTTCTGAGAAACCTTTATACGCATTTATATGAAGCAAAACAGTCATTGCTAGAAGGTCACTGAACATGATGTCTTTTATTTTCAGGTTGAAAACGTCTCTCGGTATCTATATTTTGCTAACAAAGAGAACGTTTCCTTGCAGTTTGTTTATGAGAGAGAAAAAGTCAAAACGTCCCTCACTAAAACCTCTGCTACTCTGAAGAAGAGAACACAACCATGAGGCACGAGCACTTGAAGCTGAAGCATCATGGGGAGATTTCTAAAGATGGCAGTTGGAGCGAGACAGAACTGCAAGTTTTACTTTTTGTCCTGAAACAAGCGAGAAATATTACAATTATCAACACGTGGAATGGAATAGGAATAGACTGGAATAGTGTTGGGATTTCAAAATCTTCTCTGTGTATCTGTGAGTGAAGAGGGGTATGGAAACAGAACTCTAAACAAATAAAAAAAGGGTGGGGACAGGAGCCTTTATAAGGCCTTTACACAAATTATTAATAATAACCTTTTTCCTCTTAGTGTTTAATATTGAAATTATCTAGAAATGTATGTGCGTCAAAACGCTGGTCAGTCTCACACCTGTGTGTAGATAAAGGGTCTGAGTGACACTGGTATGGATTAGTTCTTACAGCCGATAGAGCAGAAACACAACATTCTTTACTCAAGGCTAGTTTATGAAACACAACATGGAACTGTCAGGATAGGGAGAGTTGCCTAGCAACTATCAGAGAAGGAGCGTGACGGAGAGCGGCTCCTTGTAACTTCCTGGATTCAGTGACAAGAGGCGTGGGACTACGGCTCTGGACCAACTAGGGAGAACATAATTTATTTGCGGCGACACCCCTCCAATATTTTAACCTATCACATTAAACCTACTGTTATAATTATTAGGAACGCTTTCTGTTCGGCACCATTATTGTCTACCCCTTGCTAACGGATTTAGCCGAGGCTGTGAATGAATGCCGGCTATACCTGTTAGACTTCCATTGCTTCTAAATAAATACATTGCTTCTAAATAAATACTTGGCTCTTCTCATATTTATGATAAATGAACACGGTGACAATAGCAGGGATCATCTACTACACAACTCCAGTGACTGAATCAATCCACGTTGTAAACTAGTATTAGTACTTAAATAAAACCCAGATTCTCCAGTTGCTGTCTAGCAACTATGACTAGTGCTGCTATGACATACAGGGATTTTAGTGTTCATTGTGTCACAGCAATCGTTTGAAATCAAGCATCTCAAAAAAAGGGTCTATTGTTATTCATATGATACAACAGTGATGTATAATATGCCAGTATCATAATTACTCACACAATATGTGTCTGTTTTTCAAGATGAGACGAAGCAGTCTGGAGGACTTTTTACACAAAAGGAGCCAAAATGGTTGAACAGCATCTTGCAGATGATTATCAAGGACATGTGACCACTGGCTGCAGGGGAGGGTCAAAACTCCTAATCTTTCTATCTACACATTTCATCAATTTAACCAACCAGACATTATTTTAAACGTATCATTCCCTTTAAGGAGTGTTAGTTTGATCAACTCATGTTAGCAGAGCTGAGGCTAGCTAACGTTAGCTTGTGAGCAGCTCCATTCTGTCTTCATACATCGCCACGGTTTTCCCTAACAGTGAGACGATCTCCTCAGCCGCCGCAACTGTACAGAGGCTGTGACTTCACACATCCCCTTCTGTGAGGACAGCTGTATTCCAACACAAGGACTGGTTACCGGCAAAACTCAAGCAGGTTGTTTAGAGAAGGAGGTGGCCCTTAAGAGTGGGGACAAGGATAGGTTCAGACTCGTTTGGCAAGGAGATTAAAGAGGACAAACGACAGTACTTGAAGAAGCTGGAACAACAATGTGCAGCTAACGACTCCTCGTCAGTCTGGAAAGGCCTTCAGGTGATCACCATCTTTAAAACCAAGTCCCCCCCCCACTGTGTGGAAGACCTTAAACGTGCAAACGACCTGAATGCTTTCTTTTGCAGATTCGACAGACAATGAACCACATCTAACCCTACCCCGCATTTCCTACCCCCCTTCACAGTTATCACACCTCTTCCTCCTACCCTGGACAAAGACACTACCCCCCCTCCCCACAAAATGGTCCCATATAGCCCCTTCCCGATGTCAGACACAACCCTGTGCATCACACTGACTCTGGTTCACACACATTTTTTTAAATAATAATATTTCATGATTATTAATAATTAGCCAACGTCAAGTCTACTAATAATGCACAACATTAGGAACTAACTGACTTCACCAAAAAACCACTGTATGAGCCAAACCTGTAACTACTGGTGACCCAGAAAGTGAAGCATTCATTGGATCTACCCTCTATAGGTGAAGAACAGAATAAAGCCCTGATGGCAGATATTACAATGGAGGAAAAAGGGAAAGCAATCTCTAGATTAAAAGCTTATAAAGTGCACGGTATGGATGGCTTCCCATCCGAGTGGTACAAGGCCTTTAAGGACCAAATAGTGCCTATGCTTTTTGACTGCTTCAACTATACACTGAAAAATGTGAACCACCAGGTACATGGATGGAGGCAATCATTTTGGTTATTCCTAAGGAGGGGGAGGACAGAAAAGAATGTAGCGCATAAAGGCCAATTTCAGTACTCAATATAGACTACAAGTTGTATGCATCAATACTAGTAAAAAGGTTAGAGCATATAATAGTAGAACTAGTGGATCCACACCAAACTGGCTTTGTGTGTGAAAGGCAGACACAAGATAATATTAGACGGGTCCTACACTTTATCGATCATGTGAGAATATTGGAGCCACAGTGATTAGTTTAGATGCGGGAAAAGGCATTCGATTCTGATCACTGGAAATATCTGTACTTGGCGTTGAGAAGATTTGGCTTTAAGGATGATTTTATTAACTGTATCAGAACTCTATACTCCTCACCAAACGCCAGAATAAAGATTTATGGACACCTCTCTCCCTTTCCCTTTCTCTTTTTTTCTTAATGAGGGTTGTCTTGTCAATATTCCTATCCCTTCCAGCTTTTCTTAAGGACTTCTTTCCTTGCATGACCTCAGCGGCTGCACTCTCCATCTCTGCGACGGGTATTTGGCCCAAGGTTGTCTTCCTGGTGTAGTTTCTTGGCATGATTGATTTTCTACAATGTTTATGACATTAAAAATAAAAAACATATAATGTAATAGAACACCAGAATATGTTTAAGACTAAACTTAACTTGTGCTCCACAGCATTTGTCCGACTTTACCCCACAGCCACCGTTTCAGAAAAAACATCATCTCTTAGCAATTCAGGCTAATCTTCAGCTAGCATCAATCACATGGTTTTATATGTTGGAAGTTCACCAACATTTATGATACAAGATTTTCTAACTGATTCAATTTGTTTTGACACAACAGTTGAGCAAGAAAATGTACTTTTACATGCAAAAAACACATTTTTGTGAAATAACATACTGACCCACATTACCCTGCTCTCCCCTAACACTGTGCACCTTCCAATTGAGGCAAATTCTTTCACATTTGCCAATCTTTTTCTCCGAGTCCAGTTGATTTAACTTCTAAGCAAACCCGTTGAAACCATAGACTGTGTTCAGATTAAACTCTTTCAGTGTAAAAGAGCAAAGTGGAGCAGCGGGAGCCTGCTGGGCCCAAAACCCAGAGGTCGATGGATCAAAACCATCCTCTGCTAAAGGAATCCTTTATCCTCTCCCATGTTATCTGTTATGTTTACCTTGTCCTTGCCATCTAAACATGATCTCACTTACTGCTGAAAGTGACTAACTTTTGCTTTTTAAGTTAAAAATGGGACAAAATAGACCCAAGAGTTGAAGCCCATAACTTAACTGATTTTTTTTTTCTTATCTCGAGTAAAGCTCTATACTTCCACATGGTGTGTGTTTGAAGTTTTGAATGTTCTGACATGTGTGTCTTAGATTTAATAGTCCTATACTCGTCAAAGTGGAATTTACATCTAAAAAACTCTTTTTTGTCCGGGTAAATACGAGTTTGTAACGGTAGTTTGGCTGAGCTTAACCCGTAAGAGAATTACTCCACCCCCTATACCTTATTCATACATGTGAATACATCAGAGAAAGGTGGACAAAAGCCAACAGCACCTGGTACTCTCAGGCAGTCTCCCATCCAAGTACTAACCAGGACCAACCCTTCTTACCTACCAAGATCAGACGAGATCACTTTATTTACGACACATTGTCAAAATAAATCCTTAACTGTTCAATTATGTGGAGCAGAAAGAGGTTAAAACATTCCATACACACACACTCATTTTTTTAAATATTACACTCAGTCTTTAATGCATTTTGCTCGAAAACAAAGTGTTGTTGTCCTCTGAATTGTTTTTGAAAAATTCCATCAAAACTTTCTGATTCTTGTTCATTGAAATACAAAGGACAGGAAATGATTGAAAAGTTCAAAGTAGTGCAAACTCCTATGATCTTTGGTATCATTTCTTTGGAGTCCACTCTCCTTTGAATACATAATGAACTCATCATGTGTACCCGATGTGGCGGTACTGCACTCTACTTACTTGCCAACCGCCTACCAAACAAGAAGAAGAGCTTATATTCTTAAGGAAGATGGCAACAGTGAACAGGTTACCAAGAATCACCCAGAACCATCTGCTCCAAAATGAACAACGTTATCCAGGCAGACGTGAGGTGGTAACCATTAAGGGGGGGAGTTCCCTTTGTGAAGAGATAAGCACTCTTATTAAGAAGCTTCAGAAGGACCTTCACTGTATGGAGGAAAAATACAAACAAGAAAAAGCAGAGAAGGAGATCCTGAAAACATTACTTCATACGCTTATAACCAGCTCCCAAAATGTGCCCTGCATTCAAGAGATCTTAGAGGGATCACTCTGTAAAAAGAAGGAAGAGCTTTTAAAGATTGTAGTATCTACAAAAGGAGTACATTATTAAAGAAAAGAACCAAACTATTCTGTCTCTCAACACAAAGATCACAGAGTAAGAGCACTGCAACAACCAGCTGAAGCAAAAAGCCTGTAACAATTCGCCCTGTTTAAAACCCCAGGGGAAAATTACTACGCATTGTTTTCAAGGCACGGGTGGATTAGTCCCGCTGCGTACGGCGCGCGCCGCCTGCCCAACTTATAACAAACAAATACTCCCTGGTTAGACCAATATTCCTGTCATAGGTCCCCAAGGACATCTCCAAGGACAAACAAAAGTGATCTGGGTATGAACAGAAGATCTCCGAGGATAAACAAAAGATCTCTGTTTATGAAAGGAAAATCCAGGTCCTCAAAGAGCAGCTTCAAATGGAGCTGAGGAAGTCTGTGGCTTCAGCGGATGTTATCAAAGTCATGGAGATGGAGCACCAGAACTCTGTTTCTACTATAGAACAATTTATAAATACTTGCAGAGTTAAGAACTGGAAGCTAATAGGATTAAAGGAAGTCAATCCATTCAATGAAAACATGTCACAGAAGATCTCTGGATATGACCAGAGGATCTCACAGGATGAACAGAAGGTCTTGCAGGACAAAGACCATGAATTAAAATTCTCGGACCATTAGCCAAAGGTCTAACATCATGAGATGAAGGACTCAGAGAGGACATATTCCGGGGATGATTACTCCAAATCATGGGACCTTGAACCTGATGTCTCAGACAATGAGGTGCCAGAGACCCGAGACCGGTTGGACACAGAATTTAATATATCAGACCTTGAAACTGATGTCTCGGATGATGAACCAGAGGTCAAAGTTGATGGACCAGAGGGCACTGATTCATTGGACCTTAAATCTGATTTCTCAGACAATGACTTAGAGGTTTCAGATCATATTCTAAAGGTCTCAAATGTTGAGCCAAAGGTCTTAATACATAAACCACCCATCCAACCCCAAAGGCCAAAGGTCTTAAATGATGAACCAGAGGTCTCAGGAGATGAATCAGAGGTCTCAGGAGATGAATCAGAAGTCTCAGGAGATGAATCAGAGGTCTCAGATGATGAACCAGAGGTCTCACAAGATGAATCAGAGGTCTCAGTTGAGGAACCAGAGGTCGAAGTTGATGAAAAACCAGAGACCAAAAAGAACAAAAAAGGGTGGAAAAGATTTCTACATTACCTCAAACCATGGAAGTGGGCGAAAAGAAATAGAATTTGAGCAAAAGTCGGAAGAAGCCTTTGGGGGGGATGTGAAGAGTTACATCTTCAAGTATCTCCAGCCACTTTCACCTCCTCTTTGAGGACCTTGACCTGTCTTACATGATGCTTGCTGCTCTGGGTTTGTACCCTCATGGTTGATGCACTAATTGTAACTCGCATTGGATTAAAAAGTCAGCTCAATGACATGAAAAATATAACATGAAATATAATAACATGGAATGACTGCAAAAAAGTCTATTAATTGAAGAAACACTGTGTGAAAGATCAGACATATATTCACAAAATGTGCCACAGAATCGGGTTTAAAAGAGAGGTAAACCAAATTGTTGAAAAAGAGAGCATATGAAAATCCATTGCATGATGCCACCTCTCTGGCAGGCTCACAAAGGAACCCAGAATAAAAGTCTCAGATTGATCTCAATCTTTAAACTGAGACAACTTCTACTTCTTCTTCTTTGTTTGGTTTATTGGAAGATGGCAATGGAAGACAATGACAACGCTAACGTCCGGTTGGATTTACACATAAGAAGAATAGGTAGAAGTAGATAGAGTAGAAGAAAAAGCTGGGATGTGGTGGTAGATCTGGTGAAGGGGAGAGCCCAGTGTGCAGCCTACAGGAACCTGAAACACACACAAGCACAACACCACAGCAGCACAACTCCAGGGTTGTCACACAATATTATGATAAATTTGCACTTTAATTTTTTCTTTCTGAACATTCCCCCTGATTTATTTACATGTATAAATAGGTATTGTGGGTGGAATCATTCGCTGATAGACATACCACGCTGAACACGCCCATTGAGGTCGTCACAGTGAGATGGCAAGAGCAGTGAAAGAAGCCAAACTTAAGTGTCTATTCCACAAGTAAAATAAGTTTCTACGTCAATGTATTGTCCGTTTTTCGTTTGTTCGAAAAGAAGAGTTTATTATTTTAAACAACCCCCTCGGACAGATCTTGAGGTTTAACCTCGAAAGACGGACAGCATGGCGACAAACGAGAAGGAGCAGACAGACGTAAAAACAATCACGGACAGAGCAAGAGGAGGAGATGAAAGAAGTGAAGTGAAGGACGGACAACAAGAGAACAGACAGGAAAATGCCAGTGAGAGGGCACATGGACCAAACACTTCCACCGCTGGTCAAACGAGGCACAGAGGGGAAATAGGTGGAGAGGAACAACGAGGGGAGAGAACAGGAGGTCTCATTTAGAACCGTTGCAGGGGCTGAAACGTGCGTACGCCACTTCTCACGCAAACGTTGCGTATTTCCACGCAAACTCTGACCCATGCGTACGAACGTTTTGGAGAGGGGAAAGTGGCGACACAGACGTGAGGTGGTGAACTGAAGTCAGATTATTGATCCACTTCATTATTTACAATAAAACCAACATCTTAGTTTTTCCTCGAGCGACATGTCTGTTCCACTCGAACCTTTTAATTTTAACATAACTTGCAGCAAATTACGTTTAGATTCCATTTAATCGTGGAGTTACGGAGTCGAGTCATTCATAGGTTTTAATAATATCTTCAAACACTGCGTGTATCATCAAATCACTGCAGTGAACGTGACTGTGCCGTCAGGCTCACGGAGCGCACTGGAGATCACTTACAGGAAATGAAGAAACTTTCCAAATAATATCCCAGAGGAGGTGAGGATCCACAGATGTGAGGGAATCGGTCCGATGCTCTAAATAAATAAATACTACCGTGACAGTGGCAAGGGGTTCTACGTGCATGCGAATGGAAGGATGAGGAAGAAGAGAGGGTTCAGGGATGTCTGATCAGCTGACTTTACTGGAATTGTGTTTTAAAAGTACAGAGACAATATTTGCTAGTCGTCGAGCAATTCACAACTTGCACCCTCTCTGTTAAAAGAGTTCTTGTTGACTCCATAGTCAAACATAACTTCCTCATCCACCAGTAAAGTCCTGTTTGCGAGGAAAAGGATGATATCCTTTTCTTCTCCATCCATGTCAACAGCAAAATGCATGGGCCTTATGTTGGATTTTCTTTTGGAGTGATTGATCAGCCTGCCAAACGTCTGCATCCCAGGGTGGCAATGACAAGTCTCTGAGTGGGCATCAATGCACATTGCCTGTCCTTTGCTGTTCCAGAAAAAGAAGATATAGCCAGTCTCCTTTTTATTGGTGATTTTGTGAATTTCCTCACCCTTCTTTCTGCTAACAACAGTTCCATGGTAGTCGCAGACAACCTCACCAGCCTTAAATGTGCGTGTCGTAACGATCCCTCTGCCCCTTTCGTTGAAATCCTGAATGTAAAGTCCTTTCCACTGCTGTGTTTTCACCATTGTCTGGATCTGTTTGCTGTCCATGATACGGTCAACAGATCCAGAAGGTGCCCAGTTGTCGATAACTACACTGCCTATGTTGGCATTCATCCCCTTCCATCCCTGCTTTCGTACCCATGCGTCGACTCGGTCTTTTGTTGGCATACGCCGACTGAATTGTTCTGTCAAAATAAATAACAAGTTTTGTTAGTCATGAATACAATAATTGAAATCTTTGATTTGTGCAATCAGGCTTACTTGAAAGTAATGTTAAATATAAATAAATAATAATACATACAAAAAAATTAAATAATAAGTACTCACCACGGGTATGGTTTACACGCTTTTCAAATTGAATCTTCCGCCAGCGTGTGTAAAGCTTCTGCTCCCAGTCTTGAGAGACATTCCTGCGCTCTTTCACTTGTGGCTCTTTCCCACTCAGTGTAACAGGGTGTTTTTTCAGGAGTTGATTTAGTGCCTCATGGAACCTGACCTTTTCATTTTCCCCTGGAAGCTTGTGCAAATGTATCACTGGCTGTTTCAATGAAAGGTCAGCACAATGGTCACCATGGTTGGAAGACTCATCAGACAGATGAATAGGCCCTTCTCCAAACGGCTCATGACTGTTGCCTTATCTGGAAGGCCTGGCACTACATAAAAATGAAAAATAGTGAGATTAGAAGAAAAACAAGTGCGTTCAATATAGATAATAGTGTGCTTGACTATGTTGGCATTGTCTTGACAAATATAAAATGTGCTCACCTTGACGCCTCAACCATCTTGGCCAATAGATCAGCGCCCTCCACAACTGCCCCCGGATTTTTCAATCGATAGTATTTTGCAGTTGTGTTGACAGAATGGGCCAGGTAGCCAGCCACCAATGCCTTCTTTGGCTCATCCAAGCGGTTAGCTTCCGTCTCAAATGTTCTTCGCACAGTCTGGCTGTTCACATGGGGGAGGTTGTGCTTTTCATGCAGGCGGTCCAGGTCAGCGGTTGGGTTGTTGATTTTCTTCCCCGTTGAGGAGACAAAGAAAAATTCATCACCATCCTTGTCATTCCGTTCATCCCGCTTGCGTTTCCCTTTTGCAGCAAGGTGTTGTGGTCGCACTCTTGTGTAGTACTTTTCAAACCACTCCTCCTCCTGCTTCGACAGGGCAATTCCAACCGCAAAATGTGCTGCATATATGATTGTATGTTCAGCTTCTTGTTTCCGCCCAAGCCATTCGGCGACCTGTAGAAAATGAGGATATGCCATTCATTAGTAAATGTAATGGCTAAACTGTCAAGGGAAATCTATCAATAGAGGACAGTAACACTCACCTTCATGTTCTCCACCACACATGGCCTTTGGCAGTGCTTCAGTATGACGATTGCCTCCAGATAGTACAGCACAAATATGCACTGAGAAGCCTCCGGGGGGGTGGTAGAGCTGTCACCAAGTTGATTCATGATGTTCAAAAATCCTTCCTCAGCTTTCTCAAAAATGGCCCAGCAGTCACGAGGACTAAGAACATCTTTATCCATTAAGATGGCATGCCTCTTGGATACAATCTCTTTGCTCACTTGCTTAGAGAGCATACTCTGTACAGAGCCAATGTAATCCACGAAATCAACGCAGTCATTGTAGAGCGCCTTGTCATCCTTTCTCAGATTGGTCAATGCAGTGTTGTAATCCAAGAATCTGTAAGGAGGAAGGAAATGGATTTAAGTTGAGTTATGTACATGCATTAACAAGTATTTATGTGTATAGTGTAAACTGTTGACATCATAATAAAACAAAAGTACCAACCTTTTCAAGCACTTTAGGTACTTGACTGAAGTCTGTGCCCTGTAGTTTGCCTCCGACTGTTTTCTTGTGTAGCTTAAGAGCTTCTCTCTGTCCCTGACAAACTTCAAGGATGGTTCGACAGGGTCGGCATAATAAAGGTACCGAGAAACAGTCTCAACCTCCTGTTTGTACTTCGTATTTTCCATATTGACCCGTAGGTGTTCGGCAAAGCCCTGAAGCAGTGGATGATCTATAGAATGCTTTTCCAGAATCCCCATTTCGTTCGCTTTCTTCAATGAGGTTCTGGCCTTGTAAGCTGTTTCCCGGTTACATTGAAACAGTTCACCGCTGCTGGCAGATTCCACGTCAGATGACCCTGCCTCTCCGGATGGCTCACCAGTTTCTGCGACAAACCTTGGATTCCCTTGGGGCAAAGGTGTAGGCTCTCCGGTCACAAACATGTGATGACTTTTCAGCTCCACAATCAGTCTTTCAAGTGGATTTGAAGATGAGACAATGCGGCTAAGAACTTTATAGCTAAAAGCCCGTCTAGTCTTCAGGAGGTCCAACACATCACTCTTGGCCTTTTCAACCACCTCTCCTCTGTCTGATTCTTCTGATTCCTTCATGCATGATCTGCGCAGGTGACAGCTTAGGGATTCTTGGGTCTTCATACAAACTGGACAGAGGAGCCAGTGTCTGCTTGATTTCCTGGAAAAAGAAAATAAATACATTAATCCATATGTCATTACAACAAAAGTTGTACAATGGTTACACATGGTAATACATCAGTGGTGTATAAAGTACTTGAATGCCATACTTGAGTGAAAGTACAGATATCGTACCTGAAAGTGACTCCGGTAAAAGTAAAAGTCTTAAAGTAGCTCATATTAAATTTACTTAAGTATTAAAAGTATCTGCTGTTGAAATGTACTTAAGTATCAAAAGTAAAAGTACAAGTACCAAAATTTAAAATGCAAAGTGCTTTTTATAGTCTATACAGACACAAAACAACCCAAAATCGTTCTCCTCAGGATTTATTTCAACTGACTGAAAAATTATAACAAAAATATACATATATTCTATAATTTTACAAATTTTGAACCCCAGATGCTGATGTTCAAATAGTAATGGACTAGTGCATTCGAACTTCTAGGGACAACAAAGAACGAACACAGTAAGAAACAAGTGTCTCTTGTGTCTGCCTAAGACCACTAATAGACCACAGTATAACCGCTAAACAATTCTGTAAATATCACTAAACATGGACCTTTTCGTTTTCTAATCAGTAGCAGGAGTGATACACAATACCCCTTGTGATAAGTCAGCAAAAGGAAACAAGTTCTAGGCACAACAAATAGGATAGTTTTCCTCTTTGGTTAACAACCTGCACAGTGCTAGTAAAAAAAAATCACTGGACACGTCCAGTTTTGAGAATAGATAAGAGTACAGAAATTTGTGTTAAAATGTAACGAGTACAAGTTAAAAGTCGTCAGGAAAATAAATACTCAAGTAAAGTACAAATATGTGAAAAATCTACTTAAGTAATCTACCTCCCACCACTGGAATACATGCTATTAAGGAAAACTTTAAATATTTCTTACCCTGGAGCCATTTGTCAAACTGAGATAGGTCAGTGAAGATGAAGCAATAACAATTGGTTTTGTTTGTATCCAGCAGTTGAGGGATGATTCTCCAGTCCAGCAGTTGAGGAAAGGTTCTCCAGAGTGAATTACAGCTGGAAAGCCCAATACTTATACACAGATGAGACAGGGAATGTTGATGGGTGGAGCTACAACAAAATACTGGGTGCTGGTTGGTTAGTGTATGCGATCCACCCTTGAACCCTCAAACAAAGGTGGCCTGCTATTCATATCAAACCTTCTCTTGCATATGTCCATTCTTTCCAGGCTCAAAATTGTTTTTCTGTAAAGTTTCATCAAACAGAGGAATTCATTTTTAAAAGATTATAAATAAGTGTTTCTCTTTGGGGTAGCTTGATAGATATAATTCCTCAGTTCCATTCATATTTCTTGGCTGGAGGAATGTTGTTGGACCGGCGGGCGTGTTGTGCTGTGCTTTTTGTGAAAGGCTGGGTCATTAACAATAACAAAGGATGTGTAACTCACTTCACACTTCTGTTGTGGCAATGACTGTAGGTGAATGACCCTTGGTGAGCACTCAGGGTGGGGTCTGTGTGGCTCAGAGTGTTTGATGAAACTTTACAGAAAAAGAGCCTGGAAAGAATGGACATATGCAAGAGAAGGTCTTTCTACCTGAGAGACCATGATCTTTGACATTTGTTTGTTTGTATTCAGAAGATTCTCAAAAAAAAAAAGGTGTTTATTTTAAGGGAATACCAGGCACCCTTTGTTTGAGGGTTCTCTTAAGAATTATCACTTTTATTTGATATGATTAGCAGGCCACCTTTGATTGCACCCAGTATTTTGTTGTAGCTCCACCCATCAACATTCCCTGTCTCATCTGTGTATAAGTATTGGGCTTTCCAGGTGATTCTGTTTTTATTGTTTCTACCTCAATATTTTATATTTTGATTTTATTTTATTTTATTTTATTTTATTCAAATGTACCGGCTGCTATGACGACTTAATTTCCCTTCGGGGATGAATAAAGTAATCTATCTATCTATCTATCTATCTATCTAATTCACTCTGGAGAACCTCCCCTCAACTGCTGGATACAAACAAAACCAATTGTTATTGCTTCATCTTCACTGACCTATCTCAGTTTGACAAATGGCTCCACGGTAAGGAATTTTTAATGTTTTCCTGTTTTATAAATACATGTTTGGAATTATTTATAGCCTGTAGAGTTAAACTAAAAAAAGTTAATCATGCCTTTTCTTTTCTTTTACATGAAAGCTCCAAACAGGCACTATTTGCTATGTCCTGCTTGTTCCAAACCACAAGATATCCTGTCTGTCCATTTGACGAGGGTATGCATGAAAGATGGCTCGAGGGAAGATATACAAGCCATTGTTGAAAATGCCAAGAAAGAAGCAAGCGAGATCCTTAAGGAAGGCAGAATTTTCAATTATTCAGACCTCACTGAAATCATGTCAAATGAAGATTCCAATCCAAAGGTAAGTGGCTTACAGAACGTTATCTTGCTCCTTTTTTTTTTTGATAAGAATTTTTATATACTGATATTTTCAAATATCTTGTTTTCTTTTTGACAGACTGGTTGAGGAGCTGAAAAATCGCCACATGGTTATACGTGGCCTACCCGACTCTCACCCCAATGCTGAGCCTTTAGCTGCTCAGACACTATCCAATACAGATGCTGAAGCTGGACCATCCACTAGAACGACTTCTAACAATGAAGGGGGTGACATGGCTGACAAGGCCCCTGTTGGCCCTCGAACAAGAACGTTTGCTCAAAAAAGCACGCAAGAAATGAATGAGAGAGGCCTTAACGACAGACATCCTCTGAGCCACCCACTTCTCAAAGATTTTGCCATGCAAATGAAAAAAGACAAAAAGATTCGAAATTACAAACAGGAGGTAAGGACCAATAAATGTTTAACACTTTTTCTGAGAAACCTTTATACGCATTTATATGAAGCAAAACAGTCATTGCTAGAAGGTCACTGAACATGATGTCTTTTATTTTCAGGTTGAAAACGTCTCTCGGTATCTATATTTTGCTAACAAAGAGAACGTTTCCTTGCAGTTTGTTTATGAGAGAGAAAAAGTCAAAACGTCCCTCACTAAAACCTCTGCTACTCTGAAGAAGAGAACACAACCATGAGGCACGAGCACTTGAAGCTGAAGCATCATGGGGAGATTTCTAAAGATGGCAGTTGGAGCGAGACAGAACTGCAAGTTTTACTTTTTGTCCTGAAACAAGCGAGAAATATTACAATTATCAACACGTGGAATGGAATAGGAATAGACTGGAATAGTGTTGGGATTTCAAAATCTTCTCTGTGTATCTGTGAGTGAAGAGGGGTATGGAAACAGAACTCTAAACAAATAAAAAAAGGGTGGGGACAGGAGCCTTTATAAGGCCTTTACACAAATTATTAATAATAACCTTTTTCCTCTTAGTGTTTAATATTGAAATTATCTAGAAATGTATGTGCGTCAAAACGCTGGTCAGTCTCACACCTGTGTGTAGATAAAGGGTCTGAGTGACACTGGTATGGATTAGTTCTTACAGCCGATAGAGCAGAAACACAACATTCTTTACTCAAGGCTAGTTTATGAAACACAACATGGAACTGTCAGGATAGGGAGAGTTGCCTAGCAACTATCAGAGAAGGAGCGTGACGGAGAGCGGCTCCTTGTAACTTCCTGGATTCAGTGACAAGAGGCGTGGGACTACGGCTCTGGACCAACTAGGGAGAACATAATTTATTTGCGGCGACACCCCTCCAATATTTTAACCTATCACATTAAACCTACTGTTATAATTATTAGGAACGCTTTCTGTTCGGCACCATTATTGTCTACCCCTTGCTAACGGATTTAGCCGAGGCTGTGAATGAATGCCGGCTATACCTGTTAGACTTCCATTGCTTCTAAATAAATACATTGCTTCTAAATAAATACTTGGCTCTTCTCATATTTATGATAAATGAACACGGTGACAATAGCAGGGATCATCTACTACACAACTCCAGTGACTGAATCAATCCACGTTGTAAACTAGTATTAGTACTTAAATAAAACCCAGATTCTCCAGTTGCTGTCTAGCAACTATGACTAGTGCTGCTATGACATACAGGGATTTTAGTGTTCATTGTGTCACAGCAATCGTTTGAAATCAAGCATCTCAAAAAAAGGGTCTATTGTTATTCATATGATACAACAGTGATGTATAATATGCCAGTATCATAATTACTCACACAATATGTGTCTGTTTTTCAAGATGAGACGAAGCAGTCTGGAGGACTTTTTACACAAAAGGAGCCAAAATGGTTGAACAGCATCTTGCAGATGATTATCAAGGACATGTGACCACTGGCTGCAGGGGAGGGTCAAAACTCCTAATCTTTCTATCTACACATTTCATCAATTTAACCAACCAGACATTATTTTAAACGTATCATTCCCTTTAAGGAGTGTTAGTTTGATCAACTCATGTTAGCAGAGCTGAGGCTAGCTAACGTTAGCTTGTGAGCAGCTCCATTCTGTCTTCATACATCGCCACGGTTTTCCCTAACAGTGAGACGATCTCCTCAGCCGCCGCAACTGTACAGAGGCTGTGACTTCACACATCCCCTTCTGTGAGGACAGCTGTATTCCAACACAAGGACTGGTTACCGGCAAAACTCAAGCAGGTTGTTTAGAGAAGGAGGTGGCCCTTAAGAGTGGGGACAAGGATAGGTTCAGACTCGTTTGGCAAGGAGATTAAAGAGGACAAACGACAGTACTTGAAGAAGCTGGAACAACAATGTGCAGCTAACGACTCCTCGTCAGTCTGGAAAGGCCTTCAGGTGATCACCATCTTTAAAACCAAGTCCCCCCCCCACTGTGTGGAAGACCTTAAACGTGCAAACGACCTGAATGCTTTCTTTTGCAGATTCGACAGACAATGAACCACATCTAACCCTACCCCGCATTTCCTACCCCCCTTCACAGTTATCACACCTCTTCCTCCTACCCTGGACAAAGACACTACCCCCCCTCCTCACAAAATGGTCCCATATAGCCCCTTCCCGATGTCAGACACAACCCTGTGCATCACACTGACTCTGGTTCACACACATTTTTTTAAATAATAATATTTCATGATTATTAATAATTAGCCAACGTCAAGTCTACTAATAATGCACAACATTAGGAACTAACTGACTTCACCAAAAAACCACTGTATGAGCCAAACCTGTAACTACTGGTGACCCAGAAAGTGAAGCATTCATTGGATCTACCCTCTATAGGTGAAGAACAGAATAAAGCCCTGATGGCAGATATTACAATGGAGGAAAAAGGGAAAGCAATCTCTAGATTAAAAGCTTATAAAGTGCACGGTATGGATGGCTTCCCATCCGAGTGGTACAAGGCCTTTAAGGACCAAATAGTGCCTATGCTTTTTGACTGCTTCAACTATACACTGAAAAATGTGAACCACCAGGTACATGGATGGAGGCAATCATTTTGGTTATTCCTAAGGAGGGGGAGGACAGAAAAGAATGTAGCGCATAAAGGCCAATTTCAGTACTCAATATAGACTACAAGTTGTATGCATCAATACTAGTAAAAAGGTCAGAGCATATAATAGTAGAACTAGTGGATCCACACCAAACTGGCTTTGTGTGTGAAAGGCAGACACAAGATAATATTAGACGGGTGCTACACTTTATCGATCATGTGAGAATATTGGAGCGACAGTGATTAGTTTAGATGCGGGAAAAGGCATTCGATTCTGATCACTGGAAATATCTGTACTTGGCGTTGAGAAGATTTGGCTTTAAGGATGATTTTATTAACTGTATCAGAACTCTATACTCCTCACCAAACGCCAGAATAAAGATTTATGGACACCTCTCTCCCTTTCCCTTTCTCTTTTTTTCTTAATGAGGGTTGTCTTGTCAATATTCCTATCCCTTCCAGCTTTTCTTAAGGACTTCTTTCCTTGCATGACCTCAGCGGCTGCACTCTCCATCTCTGCGACGGGTATTTGGCCCAAGGTTGTCTTCCTGGTGTAGTTTCTTGGCATGATTGATTTTCTACAATGTTTATGACATTAAAAATAAAAAACATATAATGTAATAGAACACCAGAATATGTTTAAGACTAAACTTAACTTGTGCTCCACAGCATTTGTCCGACTTTACCCCACAGCCACCGTTTCAGAAAAAACATCATCTCTTAGCAATTCAGGCTAATCTTCAGCTAGCATCAATCACATGGTTTTATATGTTGGAAGTTCACCAACATTTATGATACAAGATTTTCTAACTGATTCAATTTGTTTTGACACAACAGTTGAGCAAGAAAATGTACTTTTACATGCAAAAAACACATTTTTGTGAAATAACATACTGACCCACATTACCCTGCTCTCCCCTAACACTGTGCACCTTCCAATTGAGGCAAATTCTTTCACATTTGCCAATCTTTTTCTCCGAGTCCAGTTGATTTAACTTCTAAGCAAACCCGTTGAAACCATAGACTGTGTTCAGATTAAACTCTTTCAGTGTAAAAGAGCAAAGTGGAGCAGCGGGAGCCTGCTGGGCCCAAAACCCAGAGGTCGATGGATCAAAACCATCCTCTGCTAAAGGAATCCTTTATCCTCTCCCATGTTATCTGTTATGTTTACCTTGTCCTTGCCATCTAAACATGATCTCACTTACTGCTGAAAGTGACTAACTTTTGCTTTTTAAGTTAAAAATGGGACAAAATAGACCCAAGAGTTGAAGCCCATAACTTAACTGATTTTTTTTTTCTTATCTCGAGTAAAGCTCTATACTTCCACATGGTGTGTGTTTGAAGTTTTGAATGTTCTGACATGTGTGTCTTAGATTTAATAGTCCTATACTCGTCAAAGTGGAATTTACATCTAAAAAACTCTTTTTTGTCCGGGTAAATACGAGTTTGTAACGGTAGTTTGGCTGAGCTTAACCCGTAAGAGAATTACTCCACCCCCTATACCTTATTCATACATGTGAATACATCAGAGAAAGGTGGACAAAAGCCAACAGCACCTGGTACTCTCAGGCAGTCTCCCATCCAAGTACTAACCAGGACCAACCCTTCTTACCTACCAAGATCAGACGAGATCACTTTATTTACGACACATTGTCAAAATAAATCCTTAACTGTTCAATTATGTGGAGCAGAAAGAGGTTAAAACATTCCATACACACACACTCATTTTTTTAAATATTACACTCAGTCTTTAATGCATTTTGCTCGAAAACAAAGTGTTGTTGTCCTCTGAATTGTTTTTGAAAAATTCCATCAAAACTTTCTGATTCTTGTTCATTGAAATACAAAGGACAGGAAATGATTGAAAAGTTCAAAGTAGTGCAAACTCCTATGATCTTTGGTATCATTTCTTTGGAGTCCACTCTCCTTTGAATACATAATGAACTCATCATGTGTACCCGATGTGGCGGTACTGCACTCTACTTACTTGCCAACCGCCTACCAAACAAGAAGAAGAGCTTATATTCTTAAGGAAGATGGCAACAGTGAACAGGTTACCAAGAATCACCCAGAACCATCTGCTCCAAAATGAACAACGTTATCCAGGCAGACGTGAGGTGGTAACCATTAAGGGGGGGAGTTCCCTTTGTGAAGAGATAAGCACTCTTATTAAGAAGCTTCAGAAAGACCTTCACTGTATGGAGGAAAAATACAAACAAGAAAAAGCAGAGAAGGAGATCCTGAAAACATTACTTCATACGCTTATAACCAGCTCCCAAAATGTGCCCTGCATTCAAGAGATCTTAGAGGGATCACTCTGTAAAAAGAAGGAAGAGCTTTTAAAGATTGTAGTATCTACAAAAGGAGTACATTATTAAAGAAAAGAACCAAACTATTCTGTCTCTCAACACAAAGATCACAGAGTAAGAGCACTGCAACAACCAGCTGAAGCAAAAAGCCTGTAACAATTCGCCCTGTTTAAAACCCCAGGGGAAAATTACTACGCATTGTTTTCAAGGCACGGGTGGATTAGTCCCGCTGCGTACGGCGCGCGCCGCCTGCCCAACTTATAACAAACAAATACTCCCTGGTTAGACCAATATTCCTGTCATAGGTCCCCAAGGACATCTCCAAGGACAAACAAAAGTGATCTGGGTATGAACAGAAGATCTCCGAGGATAAACAAAAGATCTCTGTTTATGAAAGGAAAATCCAGGTCCTCAAAGAGCAGCTTCAAATGGAGCTGAGGAAGTCTGTGGCTTCAGCGGATGTTATCAAAGTCATGGAGATGGAGCACCAGAACTCTGTTTCTACTATAGAACAATTTATAAATACTTGCAGAGTTAAGAACTGGAAGCTAATAGGATTAAAGGAAGTCAATCCATTCAATGAAAACATGTCACAGAAGATCTCTGGATATGACCAGAGGATCTCACAGGATGAACAGAAGGTCTTTCAGGACAAAGACCATGAATTAAAATTCTCGGACCATTAGCCAAAGGTCTAACATCATGAGATGAAGGACTCAGAGAGGACATATTCCGGGGATGATTACTCCAAATCATGGGACCTTGAACCTGATGTCTCAGACAATGAGGTGCCAGAGACCCGAGACCGGTTGGACACAGAATTTAATATATCAGACCTTGAAACTGATGTCTCGGATGATGAACCAGAGGTCAAAGTTGATGGACCAGAGGGCACTGATTCATTGGACCTTAAATCTGATTTCTCAGACAATGACTTAGAGGTTTCAGATCATATTCTAAAGGTCTCAAATGTTGAGCCAAAGGTCTTAATACATAAACCACCCATCCAACCCCAAAGGCCAAAGGTCTTAAATGATGAACCAGAGGTCTCAGGAGATGAATCAGAGGTCTCAGGAGATGAATCAGAAGTCTCAGGAGATGAATCAGAGGTCTCAGATGATGAACCAGAGGTCTCACAAGATGAATCAGAGGTCTCAGTTGAGGAACCAGAGGTCGAAGTTGATGAAAAACCAGAGACCAAAAAGAACAAAAAAGGGTGGAAAAGATTTCTACATTACCTCAAACCATGGAAGTGGGCGAAAAGAAATAGAATTTGAGCAAAAGTCGGAAGAAGCCTTTGGGGGGGATGTGAAGAGTTACATCTTCAAGTATCTCCAGCCACTTTCACCTCCTCTTTGAGGACCTTGACCTGTCTTACATGATGCTTGCTGCTCTGGGTTTGTACCCTCATGGTTGATGCACTAATTGTAACTCGCATTGGATTAAAAAGTCAGCTCAATGACATGAAAAATATAACATGAAATATAATAACATGGAATGACTGCAAAAAAGTCTATTAATTGAAGAAACACTGTGTGAAAGATCAGACATATATTCACAAAATGTGCCACAGAATCGGGTTTAAAAGAGAGGTAAACCAAATTGTTGAAAAAGAGAGCATATGAAAATCCATTGCATGATGCCACCTCTCTGGCAGGCTCACAAAGGAACCCAGAATAAAAGTCTCAGATTGATCTCAATCTTTAAACTGAGACAACTTCTACTTCTTCTTCTTTGTTTGGTTTATTGGAAGATGGCAATGGAAGACAATGACAACGCTAACGTCCGGTTGGATTTACACATAAGAAGAATAGGTAGAAGTAGATAGAGTAGAAGAAAAAGCTGGGATGTGGTGGTAGATCTGGTGAAGGGGAGAGCCCAGTGTGCAGCCTACAGGAACCTGAAACACACACAAGCACAACACCACAGCAGCACAACTCCAGGGTTGTCACACAATATTATGATAAATTTGCACTTTAATTTTTTCTTTCTGAACATTCCCCCTGATTTATTTACATGTATAAATAGGTATTGTGGGTGGAATCATTCGCTGATAGACATACCACGCTGAACACGCCCATTGAGGTCGTCACAGTGAGATGGCAAGAGCAGTGAAAGAAGCCAAACTTAAGTGTCTATTCCACAAGTAAAATAAGTTTCTACGTCAATGTATTGTCCGTTTTTCGTTTGTTCGAAAAGAAGAGTTTATTATTTTAAACAACCCCCTCGGACAGATCTTGAGGTTTAACCTCGAAAGACGGACAGCATGGCGACAAACGAGAAGGAGCAGACAGACGTAAAAACAATCACGGACAGAGCAAGAGGAGGAGATGAAAGAAGTGAAGTGAAGGACGGACAACAAGAGAACAGACAGGAAAATGCCAGTGAGAGGGCACATGGACCAAACACTTCCACCGCTGGTCAAACGAGGCACAGAGGGGAAATAGGTGGAGAGGAACAACGAGGGGAGAGAACAGGAGGTCTCATTTAGAACCGTTGCAGGGGCTGAAACGTGCGTACGCCACTTCTCACGCAAACGTTGCGTATTTCCACGCAAACTCTGACCCATGCGTACGAACGTTTTGGAGAGGGGAAAGTGGCGACACAGACGTGAGGTGGTGAACTGAAGTCAGATTATTGATCCACTTCATTATTTACAATAAAACCAACATCTTAGTTTTTCCTCGAGCGACATGTCTGTTCCACTCGAACCTTTTAATTTTAACATAACTTGCAGCAAATTACGTTTAGATTCCATTTAATCGTGGAGTTACGGAGTCGAGTCATTCATAGGTTTTAATAATATCTTCAAACACTGCGTGTATCATCAAATCACTGCAGTGAACGTGACTGTGCCGTCAGGCTCACGGAGCGCACTGGAGATCACTTACAGGAAATGAAGAAACTTTCCAAATAATATCCCAGAGGAGGTGAGGATCCACAGATGTGAGGGAATCGGTCCGATGCTCTAAATAAATAAATACTACCGTGACAGTGGCAAGGGGTTCTACGTGCATGCGAATGGAAGGATGAGGAAGAAGAGAGGGTTCAGGGATGTCTGATCAGCTGACTTTACTGGAATTGTGTTTTAAAAGTACAGAGACAATATTTGCTAGTCGTCGAGCAATTCACAACTTGCACCCTCTCTGTTAAAAGAGTTCTTGTTGACTCCATAGTCAAACATAACTTCCTCATCCACCAGTAAAGTCCTGTTTGCGAGGAAAAGGATGATATCCTTTTCTTCTCCATCCATGTCAACAGCAAAATGCATGGGCCTTATGTTGGATTTTCTTTTGGAGTGATTGATCAGCCTGCCAAACGTCTGCATCCCAGGGTGGCAATGACAAGTCTCTGAGTGGGCATCAATGCACATTGCCTGTCCTTTGCTGTTCCAGAAAAAGAAGATATAGCCAGTCTCCTTTTTATTGGTGATTTTGTGAATTTCCTCACCCTTCTTTCTGCTAACAACAGTTCCATGGTAGTCGCAGACAACCTCACCAGCCTTAAATGTGCGTGTCGTAACGATCCCTCTGCCCCTTTCGTTGAAATCCTGAATGTAAAGTCCTTTCCACTGCTGTGTTTTCACCATTGTCTGGATCTGTTTGCTGTCCATGATACGGTCAACAGATCCAGAAGGTGCCCAGTTGTCGATAACTACACTGCCTATGTTGGCATTCATCCCCTTCCATCCCTGCTTTCGTACCCATGCGTCGACTCGGTCTTTTGTTGGCATACGCCGACTGAATTGTTCTGTCAAAATAAATAACAAGTTTTGTTAGTCATGAATACAATAATTGAAATCTTTGATTTGTGCAATCAGTCTTACTTGAAAGTAATGTTAAATATAAATAAATAATAATACATACAAAAAAATTAAATAATAAGTACTCACCACGGGTATGGTTTACACGCTTTTCAAATTGAATCTTCCGCCAGCGTGTGTAAAGCTTCTGCTCCCAGTCTTGAGAGACATTCCTGCGCTCTTTCACTTGTGGCTCTTTCCCACTCAGTGTAACAGGGTGTTTTTTCAGGAGTTGATTTAGTGCCTCATGGAACCTGACCTTTTCATTTTCCCCTGGAAGCTTGTGCAAATGTATCACTGGCTGTTTCAATGAAAGGTCAGCACAATGGTCACCATGGTTGGAAGACTCATCAGACAGATGAATAGGCCCTTCTCCAAACGGCTCATGACTGTTGCCTTATCTGGAAGGCCTGGCACTACATAAAAATGAAAAATAGTGAGATTAGAAGAAAAACAAGTGCGTTCAATATAGATAATAGTGTGCTTGACTATGTTGGCATTGTCTTGACAAATATAAAATGTGCTCACCTTGACGCCTCAACCATCTTGGCCAATAGATCAGCGCCCTCCACAACTGCCCCCGGATTTTTCAATCGATAGTATTTTGCAGTTGTGTTGACAGAATGGGCCAGGTAGCCAGCCACCAATGCCTTCTTTGGCTCATCCAAGCGGTTAGCTTCCGTCTCAAATGTTCTTCGCACAGTCTGGCTGTTCACATGGGGGAGGTTGTGCTTTTCATGCAGGCGGTCCAGGTCAGCGGTTGGGTTGTTGATTTTCTTCCCCGTTGAGGAGACAAAGAAAAATTCATCACCATCCTTGTCATTCCGTTCATCCCGCTTGCGTTTCCCTTTTGCAGCAAGGTGTTGTGGTCGCACTCTTGTGTAGTACTTTTCAAACCACTCCTCCTCCTGCTTCGACAGGGCAATTCCAACCGCAAAATGTGCTGCATATATGATTGTATGTTCAGCTTCTTGTTTCCGCCCAAGCCATTCGGCGACCTGTAGAAAATGAGGATATGCCATTCATTAGTAAATGTAATGGCTAAACTGTCAAGGGAAATCTATCAATAGAGGACAGTAACACTCACCTTCATGTTCTCCACCACACATGGCCTTTGGCAGTGCTTCAGTATGACGATTGCCTCCAGATAGTACAGCACAAATATGCACTGAGAAGCCTCCGGGGGGGTGGTAGAGCTGTCACCAAGTTGATTCATGATGTTCAAAAATCCTTCCTCAGCTTTCTCAAAAATGGCCCAGCAGTCACGAGGACTAAGAACATCTTTATCCATTAAGATGGCATGCCTCTTGGATACAATCTCTTTGCTCACTTGCTTAGAGAGCATACTCTGTACAGAGCCAATGTAATCCACGAAATCAACGCAGTCATTGTAGAGCGCCTTGTCATCCTTTCTCAGATTGGTCAATGCAGTGTTGTAATCCAAGAATCTGTAAGGAGGAAGGAAATGGATTTAAGTTGAGTTATGTACATGCATTAACAAGTATTTATGTGTATAGTGTAAACTGTTGACATCATAATAAAACAAAAGTACCAACCTTTTCAAGCACTTTAGGTACTTGACTGAAGTCTGTGCCCTGTAGTTTGCCTCCGACTGTTTTCTTGTGTAGCTTAAGAGCTTCTCTCTGTCCCTGACAAACTTCAAGGATGGTTCGACAGGGTCGGCATAATAAAGGTACCGAGAAACAGTCTCAACCTCCTGTTTGTACTTCGTATTTTCCATATTGACCCGTAGGTGTTCGGCAAAGCCCTGAAGCAGTGGATGATCTATAGAATGCTTTTCCAGAATCCCCATTTCGTTCGCTTTCTTCAATGAGGTTCTGGCCTTGTAAGCTGTTTCCCGGTTACATTGAAACAGTTCACCGCTGCTGGCAGATTCCACGTCAGATGACCCTGCCTCTCCGGATGGCTCACCAGTTTCTGCGACAAACCTTGGATTCCCTTGGGGCAAAGGTGTAGGCTCTCCGGTCACAAACATGTGATGACTTTTCAGCTCCACAATCAGTCTTTCAAGTGGATTTGAAGATGAGACAATGCGGCTAAGAACTTTATAGCTAAAAGCCCGTCTAGTCTTCAGGAGGTCCAACACATCACTCTTGGCCTTTTCAACCACCTCTCCTCTGTCTGATTCTTCTGATTCCTTCATGCATGATCTGCGCAGGTGACAGCTTAGGGATTCTTGGGTCTTCATACAAACTGGACAGAGGAGCCAGTGTCTGCTTGATTTCCTGGAAAAAGAAAATAAATACATTAATCCATATGTCATTACAACAAAAGTTGTACAATGGTTACACATGGTAATACATCAGTGGTGTATAAAGTACTTGAATGCCATACTTGAGTGAAAGTACAGATATCGTACCTGAAAGTGACTCCGGTAAAAGTAAAAGTCTTAAAGTAGCTCATATTAAATTTACTTAAGTATTAAAAGTATCTGCTGTTGAAATGTACTTAAGTATCAAAAGTAAAAGTACAAGTACCAAAATTTAAAATGCAAAGTGCTTTTTATAGTCTATACAGACACAAAACAACCCAAAATCGTTCTCCTCAGGATTTATTTCAACTGACTGAAAAATTATAACAAAAATATACATATATTCTATAATTTTACAAATTTTGAACCCCAGATGCTGATGTTCAAATAGTAATGGACTAGTGCATTCGAACTTCTAGGGACAACAAAGAACGAACACAGTAAGAAACAAGTGTCTCTTGTGTCTGCCTAAGACCACTAATAGACCACAGTATAACCGCTAAACAATTCTGTAAATATCACTAAACATGGACCTTTTCGTTTTCTAATCAGTAGCAGGAGTGATACACAATACCCCTTGTGATAAGTCAGCAAAAGGAAACAAGTTCTAGGCACAACAAATAGGATAGTTTTCCTCTTTGGTTAACAACCTGCACAGTGCTAGTAAAAAAAAATCACTGGACACGTCCAGTTTTGAGAATAGATAAGAGTACAGAAATTTGTGTTAAAATGTAACGAGTACAAGTTAAAAGTCGTCAGGAAAATAAATACTCAAGTAAAGTACAAATATGTGAAAAATCTACTTAAGTAATCTACCTCCCACCACTGGAATACATGCTATTAAGGAAAACTTTAAATATTTCTTACCCTGGAGCCATTTGTCAAACTGAGATAGGTCAGTGAAGATGAAGCAATAACAATTGGTTTTGTTTGTATCCAGCAGTTGAGGGATGATTCTCCAGTCCAGCAGTTGAGGAAAGGTTCTCCAGAGTGAATTACAGCTGGAAAGCCCAATACTTATACACAGATGAGACAGGGAATGTTGATGGGTGGAGCTACAACAAAATACTGGGTGCTGGTTGGTTAGTGTATGCGATCCACCCTTGAACCCTCAAACAAAGGTGGCCTGCTATTCATATCAAACCTTCTCTTGCATATGTCCATTCTTTCCAGGCTCAAAATTGTTTTTCTGTAAAGTTTCATCAAACAGAGGAATTCATTTTTAAAAGATTATAAATAAGTGTTTCTCTTTGGGGTAGCTTGATAGATATAATTCCTCAGTTCCATTCATATTTCTTGGCTGGAGGAATGTTGTTGGACCGGCGGGCGTGTTGTGCTGTGCTTTTTGTGAAAGGCTGGGTCATTAACAATAACAAAGGATGTGTAACTCACTTCACACTTCTGTTGTGGCAATGACTGTAGGTGAATGACCCTTGGTGAGCACTCAGGGTGGGGTCTGTGTGGCTCACAGTGTTTGATGAAACTTTACAGAAAAAGAGCCTGGAAAGAATGGACATATGCAAGAGAAGGTCTTTCTACCTGAGAGACCATGATCTTTGACATTTGTTTGTTTGTATTCAGAAGATTCTCAAAAAAAAAAGGTGTTTATTTTAAGGGAATACCAGGCACCCTTTGTTTGAGGGTTCTCTTAAGAATTATCACTTTTATTTGATATGATTAGCAGGCCACCTTTGATTGCACCCAGTATTTTGTTGTAGCTCCACCCATCAACATTCCCTGTCTCATCTGTGTATAAGTATTGGGCTTTCCAGGTGATTCTGTTTTTATTGTTTCTACCTCAATATTTTATATTTTGATTTTATTTTATTTTATTTTATTTTATTCAAATGTACCGGCTGCTATGACGACTTAATTTCCCTTCGGGGATGAATAAAGTAATCTATCTATCTATCTATCTATCTATCTAATTCACTCTGGAGAACCTCCCCTCAACTGCTGGATACAAACAAAACCAATTGTTATTGCTTCATCTTCACTGACCTATCTCAGTTTGACAAATGGCTCCACGGTAAGGAATTTTTAATGTTTTCCTGTTTTATAAATACATGTTTGGAATTATTTATAGCCTGTAGAGTTAAACTAAAAAAAGTTAATCATGCCTTTTCTTTTCTTTTACATGAAAGCTCCAAACAGGCACTATTTGCTATGTCCTGCTTGTTCCAAACCACAAGATATCCTGTCTGTCCATTTGACGAGGGTATGCATGAAAGATGGCTCGAGGGAAGATATACAAGCCATTGTTGAAAATGCCAAGAAAGAAGCAAGCGAGATCCTTAAGGAAGGCAGAATTTTCAATTATTCAGACCTCACTGAAATCATGTCAAATGAAGATTCCAATCCAAAGGTAAGTGGCTTACAGAACGTTATCTTGCTCCTTTTTTTTTTTGATAAGAATTTTTATATACTGATATTTTCAAATATCTTGTTTTCTTTTTGACAGACTGGTTGAGGAGCTGAAAAATCGCCACATGGTTATACGTGGCCTACCCGACTCTCACCCCAATGCTGAGCCTTTAGCTGCTCAGACACTATCCAATACAGATGCTGAAGCTGGACCATCCACTAGAACGACTTCTAACAATGAAGGGGGTGACATGGCTGACAAGGCCCCTGTTGGCCCTCGAACAAGAACGTTTGCTCAAAAAAGCACGCAAGAAATGAATGAGAGAGGCCTTAACGACAGACATCCTCTGAGCCACCCACTTCTCAAAGATTTTGCCATGCAAATGAAAAAAGACAAAAAGATTCGAAATTACAAACAGGAGGTAAGGACCAATAAATGTTTAACACTTTTTCTGAGAAACCTTTATACGCATTTATATGAAGCAAAACAGTCATTGCTAGAAGGTCACTGAACATGATGTCTTTTATTTTCAGGTTGAAAACGTCTCTCGGTATCTATATTTTGCTAACAAAGAGAACGTTTCCTTGCAGTTTGTTTATGAGAGAGAAAAAGTCAAAACGTCCCTCACTAAAACCTCTGCTACTCTGAAGAAGAGAACACAACCATGAGGCACGAGCACTTGAAGCTGAAGCATCATGGGGAGATTTCTAAAGATGGCAGTTGGAGCGAGACAGAACTGCAAGTTTTACTTTTTGTCCTGAAACAAGCGAGAAATATTACAATTATCAACACGTGGAATGGAATAGGAATAGACTGGAATAGTGTTGGGATTTCAAAATCTTCTCTGTGTATCTGTGAGTGAAGAGGGGTATGGAAACAGAACTCTAAACAAATAAAAAAAGGGTGGGGACAGGAGCCTTTATAAGGCCTTTACACAAATTATTAATAATAACCTTTTTCCTCTTAGTGTTTAATATTGAAATTATCTAGAAATGTATGTGCGTCAAAACGCTGGTCAGTCTCACACCTGTGTGTAGATAAAGGGTCTGAGTGACACTGGTATGGATTAGTTCTTACAGCCGATAGAGCAGAAACACAACATTCTTTACTCAAGGCTAGTTTATGAAACACAACATGGAACTGTCAGGATAGGGAGAGTTGCCTAGCAACTATCAGAGAAGGAGCGTGACGGAGAGCGGCTCCTTGTAACTTCCTGGATTCAGTGACAAGAGGCGTGGGACTACGGCTCTGGACCAACTAGGGAGAACATAATTTATTTGCGGCGACACCCCTCCAATATTTTAACCTATCACATTAAACCTACTGTTATAATTATTAGGAACGCTTTCTGTTCGGCACCATTATTGTCTACCCCTTGCTAACGGATTTAGCCGAGGCTGTGAATGAATGCCGGCTATACCTGTTAGACTTCCATTGCTTCTAAATAAATACATTGCTTCTAAATAAATACTTGGCTCTTCTCATATTTATGATAAATGAACACGGTGACAATAGCAGGGATCATCTACTACACAACTCCAGTGACTGAATCAATCCACGTTGTAAACTAGTATTAGTACTTAAATAAAACCCAGATTCTCCAGTTGCTGTCTAGCAACTATGACTAGTGCTGCTATGACATACAGGGATTTTAGTGTTCATTGTGTCACAGCAATCGTTTGAAATCAAGCATCTCAAAAAAAGGGTCTATTGTTATTCATATGATACAACAGTGATGTATAATATGCCAGTATCATAATTACTCACACAATATGTGTCTGTTTTTCAAGATGAGACGAAGCAGTCTGGAGGACTTTTTACACAAAAGGAGCCAAAATGGTTGAACAGCATCTTGCAGATGATTATCAAGGACATGTGACCACTGGCTGCAGGGGAGGGTCAAAACTCCTAATCTTTCTATCTACACATTTCATCAATTTAACCAACCAGACATTATTTTAAACGTATCATTCCCTTTAAGGAGTGTTAGTTTGATCAACTCATGTTAGCAGAGCTGAGGCTAGCTAACGTTAGCTTGTGAGCAGCTCCATTCTGTCTTCATACATCGCCACGGTTTTCCCTAACAGTGAGACGATCTCCTCAGCCGCCGCAACTGTACAGAGGCTGTGACTTCACACATCCCCTTCTGTGAGGACAGCTGTATTCCAACACAAGGACTGGTTACCGGCAAAACTCAAGCAGGTTGTTTAGAGAAGGAGGTGGCCCTTAAGAGTGGGGACAAGGATAGGTTCAGACTCGTTTGGCAAGGAGATTAAAGAGGACAAACGACAGTACTTGAAGAAGCTGGAACAACAATGTGCAGCTAACGACTCCTCGTCAGTCTGGAAAGGCCTTCAGGTGATCACCATCTTTAAAACCAAGTCCCCCCCCCACTGTGTGGAAGACCTTAAACGTGCAAACGACCTGAATGCTTTCTTTTGCAGATTCGACAGACAATGAACCACATCTAACCCTACCCCGCATTTCCTACCCCCCTTCACAGTTATCACACCTCTTCCTCCTACCCTGGACAAAGACACTACCCCCCCTCCCCACAAAATGGTCCCATATAGCCCCTTCCCGATGTCAGACACAACCCTGTGCATCACACTGACTCTGGTTCACACACATTTTTTTAAATAATAATATTTCATGATTATTAATAATTAGCCAACGTCAAGTCTACTAATAATGCACAACATTAGGAACTAACTGACTTCACCAAAAAACCACTGTATGAGCCAAACCTGTAACTACTGGTGACCCAGAAAGTGAAGCATTCATTGGATCTACCCTCTATAGGTGAAGAACAGAATAAAGCCCTGATGGCAGATATTACAATGGAGGAAAAAGGGAAAGCAATCTCTAGATTAAAAGCTTATAAAGTGCACGGTATGGATGGCTTCCCATCCGAGTGGTACAAGGCCTTTAAGGACCAAATAGTGCCTATGCTTTTTGACTGCTTCAACTATACACTGAAAAATGTGAACCACCAGGTACATGGATGGAGGCAATCATTTTGGTTATTCCTAAGGAGGGGGAGGACAGAAAAGAATGTAGCGCATAAAGGCCAATTTCAGTACTCAATATAGACTACAAGTTGTATGCATCAATACTAGTAAAAAGGTTAGAGCATATAATAGTAGAACTAGTGGATCCACACCAAACTGGCTTTGTGTGTGAAAGGCAGACACAAGATAATATTAGACGGGTGCTACACTTTATCGATGATGTGAGAATATTGGAGCCACAGTGATTAGTTTAGATGCGGGAAAAGGCATTCGATTCTGATCACTGGAAATATCTGTACTTGGCGTTGAGAAGATTTGGCTTTAAGGATGATTTTATTAACTGTATCAGAACTCTATACTCCTCACCAAACGCCAGAATAAAGATTTATGGACACCTCTCTCCCTTTCCCTTTCTCTTTTTTTCTTAATGAGGGTTGTCTTGTCAATATTCCTATCCCTTCCAGCTTTTCTTAAGGACTTCTTTCCTTGCATGACCTCAGCGGCTGCACTCTCCATCTCTGCGACGGGTATTTGGCCCAAGGTTGTCTTCCTGGTGTAGTTTCTTGGCATGATTGATTTTCTACAATGTTTATGACATTAAAAATAAAAAACATATAATGTAATAGAACACCAGAATATGTTTAAGACTAAACTTAACTTGTGCTCCACAGCATTTGTCCGACTTTACCCCACAGCCACCGTTTCAGAAAAAACATCATCTCTTAGCAATTCAGGCTAATCTTCAGCTAGCATCAATCACATGGTTTTATATGTTGGAAGTTCACCAACATTTATGATACAAGATTTTCTAACTGATTCAATTTGTTTTGACACAACAGTTGAGCAAGAAAATGTACTTTTACATGCAAAAAACACATTTTTGTGAAATAACATACTGACCCACATTACCCTGCTCTCCCCTAACACTGTGCACCTTCCAATTGAGGCAAATTCTTTCACATTTGCCAATCTTTTTCTCCGAGTCCAGTTGATTTAACTTCTAAGCAAACCCGTTGAAACCATAGACTGTGTTCAGATTAAACTCTTTCAGTGTAAAAGAGCAAAGTGGAGCAGCGGGAGCCTGCTGGGCCCAAAACCCAGAGGTCGATGGATCAAAACCATCCTCTGCTAAAGGAATCCTTTATCCTCTCCCATGTTATCTGTTATGTTTACCTTGTCCTTGCCATCTAAACATGATCTCACTTACTGCTGAAAGTGACTAACTTTTGCTTTTTAAGTTAAAAATGGGACAAAATAGACCCAAGAGTTGAAGCCCATAACTTAACTGATTTTTTTTTTCTTATCTCGAGTAAAGCTCTATACTTCCACATGGTGTGTGTTTGAAGTTTTGAATGTTCTGACATGTGTGTCTTAGATTTAATAGTCCTATACTCGTCAAAGTGGAATTTACATCTAAAAAACTCTTTTTTGTCCGGGTAAATACGAGTTTGTAACGGTAGTTTGGCTGAGCTTAACCCGTAAGAGAATTACTCCACCCCCTATACCTTATTCATACATGTGAATACATCAGAGAAAGGTGGACAAAAGCCAACAGCACCTGGTACTCTCAGGCAGTCTCCCATCCAAGTACTAACCAGGACCAACCCTTCTTACCTACCAAGATCAGACGAGATCACTTTATTTACGACACATTGTCAAAATAAATCCTTAACTGTTCAATTATGTGGAGCAGAAAGAGGTTAAAACATTCCATACACACACACTCATTTTTTTAAATATTACACTCAGTCTTTAATGCATTTTGCTCGAAAACAAAGTGTTGTTGTCCTCTGAATTGTTTTTGAAAAATTCCATCAAAACTTTCTGATTCTTGTTCATTGAAATACAAAGGACAGGAAATGATTGAAAAGTTCAAAGTAGTGCAAACTCCTATGATCTTTGGTATCATTTCTTTGGAGTCCACTCTCCTTTGAATACATAATGAACTCATCATGTGTACCCGATGTGGCGGTACTGCACTCTACTTACTTGCCAACCGCCTACCATACAAGAAGAAGAGCTTATATTCTTAAGGAAGATGGCAACAGTGAACAGGTTACCAAGAATCACCCAGAACCATCTGCTCCAAAATGAACAACGTTATCCAGGCAGACGTGAGGTGGTAACCATTAAGGGGGGGAGTTCCCTTTGTGAAGAGATAAGCACTCTTATTAAGAAGCTTCAGAAGGACCTTCACTGTATGGAGGAAAAATACAAACAAGAAAAAGCAGAGAAGGAGATCCTGAAAACATTACTTCATACGCTTATAACCAGCTCCCAAAATGTGCCCTGCATTCAAGAGATCTTAGAGGGATCACTCTGTAAAAAGAAGGAAGAGCTTTTAAAGATTGTAGTATCTACAAAAGGAGTACATTATTAAAGAAAAGAACCAAACTATTCTGTCTCTCAACACAAAGATCACAGAGTAAGAGCACTGCAACAACCAGCTGAAGCAAAAAGCCTGTAACAATTCGCCCTGTTTAAAACCCCAGGGGAAAATTACTACGCATTGTTTTCAAGGCACGGGTGGATTAGTCCCGCTGCGTACGGCGCGCGCCGCCTGCCCAACTTATAACAAACGAATACTCCCTGGTTAGACCAATATTCCTGTCATAGGTCCCCAAGGACATCTCCAAGGACAAACAAAAGTGATCTGGGTATGAACAGAAGATCTCCGAGGATAAACAAAAGATCTCTGTTTATGAAAGGAAAATCCAGGTCCTCAAAGAGCAGCTTCAAATGGAGCTGAGGAAGTCTGTGGCTTCAGCGGATGTTATCAAAGTCATGGAGATGGAGCACCAGACCTCTGTTTCTACTATAGAACAATTTATAAATACTTGCAGAGTTAAGAACTGGAAGCTAATAGGATTAAAGGAAGTCAATCCATTCAATGAAAACATGTCACAGAAGATCTCTGGATATGACCAGAGGATCTCACAGGATGAACAGAAGGTCTTGCAGGACAAAGACCATGAATTAAAATTCTCGGACCATTAGCCAAAGGTCTAACATCATGAGATGAAGGACTCAGAGAGGACATATTCCGGGGATGATTACTCCAAATCATGGGACCTTGAACCTGATGTCTCAGACAATGAGGTGCCAGAGACCCGAGACCGGTTGGACACAGAATTTAATATATCAGACCTTGAAACTGATGTCTCGGATGATGAACCAGAGGTCAAAGTTGATGGACCAGAGGGCACTGATTCATTGGACCTTAAATCTGATTTCTCAGACAATGACTTAGAGGTTTCAGATCATATTCTAAAGGTCTCAAATGTTGAGCCAAAGGTCTTAATACATAAACCACCCATCCAACCCCAAAGGCCAAAGGTCTTAAATGATGAACCAGAGGTCTCAGGAGATGAATCAGAGGTCTCAGGAGATGAATCAGAAGTCTCAGGAGATGAATCAGAGGTCTCAGATGATGAACCAGAGGTCTCACAAGATGAATCAGAGGTCTCAGTTGAGGAACCAGAGGTCGAAGTTGATGAAAAACCAGAGACCAAAAAGAACAAAAAAGGGTGGAAAAGATTTCTACATTACCTCAAACCATGGAAGTGGGCGAAAAGAAATAGAATTTGAGCAAAAGTCGGAAGAAGCCTTTGGGGGGGATGTGAAGAGTTACATCTTCAAGTATCTCCAGCCACTTTCACCTCCTCTTTGAGGACCTTGACCTGTCTTACATGATGCTTGCTGCTCTGGGTTTGTACCCTCATGGTTGATGCACTAATTGTAACTCGCATTGGATTAAAAAGTCAGCTCAATGACATGAAAAATATAACATGAAATATAATAACATGGAATGACTGCAAAAAAGTCTATTAATTGAAGAAACACTGTGTGAAAGATCAGACATATATTCACAAAATGTGCCACAGAATCGGGTTTAAAAGAGAGGTAAACCAAATTGTTGAAAAAGAGAGCATATGAAAATCCATTGCATGATGCCACCTCTCTGGCAGGCTCACAAAGGAACCCAGAATAAAAGTCTCAGATTGATCTCAATCTTTAAACTGAGACAACTTCTACTTCTTCTTCTTTGTTTGGTTTATTGGAAGATGGCAATGGAAGACAATGACAACGCTAACGTCCGGTTGGATTTACACATAAGAAGAATAGGTAGAAGTAGATAGAGTAGAAGAAAAAGCTGGGATGTGGTGGTAGATCTGGTGAAGGGGAGAGCCCAGTGTGCAGCCTACAGGAACCTGAAACACACACAAGCACAACACCACAGCAGCACAACTCCAGGGTTGTCACACAATATTATGATAAATTTGCACTTTAATTTTTTCTTTCTGAACATTTCCCCTGATTTATTTACATGTATAAATAGGTATTGTGGGTGGAATCATTCGCTGATAGACATACCACGCTGAACACGCCCATTGAGGTCGTCACAGTGAGATGGCAAGAGCAGTGAAAGAAGCCAAACTTAAGTGTCTATTCCACAAGTAAAATAAGTTTCTACGTCAATGTATTGTCCGTTTTTCGTTTGTTCGAAAAGAAGAGTTTATTATTTTAAACAACCCCCTCGGACAGATCTTGAGGTTTAACCTCGAAAGACGGACAGCATGGCGACAAACGAGAAGGAGCAGACAGACGTAAAAACAATCACGGACAGAGCAAGAGGAGGAGATGAAAGAAGTGAAGTGAAGGACGGACAACAAGAGAACAGACAGGAAAATGCCAGTGAGAGGGCACATGGACCAAACACTTCCACCGCTGGTCAAACGAGGCACAGAGGGGAAATAGGTGGAGAGGAACAACGAGGGGAGAGAACAGGAGGTCTCATTTAGAACCGTTGCAGGGGCTGAAACGTGCGTACGCCACTTCTCACGCAAACGTTGCGTATTTCCACGCAAACTCTGACCCATGCGTACGAACGTTTTGGAGAGGGGAAAGTGGCGACACAGACGTGAGGTGGTGAACTGAAGTCAGATTATTGATCCACTTCATTATTTACAATAAAACCAACATCTTAGTTTTTCCTCGAGCGACATGTCTGTTCCACTCGAACCTTTTAATTTTAACATAACTTGCAGCAAATTACGTTTAGATTCCATTTAATCGAGTTACGGAGTCGAGTCATTCATAGGTTTTAATAATATCTTCAAACACTGCGTGTATCATCAAATCACTGCAGTGAACGTGACTGTGCCGTCAGGCTCACGGAGCGCACTGGAGATCACTTACAGGAAATGAAGAAACTTTCCAAATAATATCCCAGAGGAGGTGAGGATCCACAGATGTGAGGGAATCGGTCCGATGCTCTAAATAAATAAATACTACCGTGACAGTGGCAAGGGGTTCTACGTGCATGCGAATGGAAGGATGAGGAAGAAGAGAGGGTTCAGGGATGTCTGATCAGCTGACTTTACTGGAATTGTGTTTTAAAAGTACAGAGACAATATTTGCTAGTCGTCGAGCAATTCACAACTTGCACCCTCTCTGTTAAAAGAGTTCTTGTTGACTCCATAGTCAAACATAACTTCCTCATCCACCAGTAAAGTCCTGTTTGCGAGGAAAAGGATGATATCCTTTTCTTCTCCATCCATGTCAACAGCAAAATGCATGGGCCTTATGTTGGATTTTCTTTTGGAGTGATTGATCAGCCTGCCAAACGTCTGCATCCCAGGGTGGCAATGACAAGTCTCTGAGTGGGCATCAATGCACATTGCCTGTCCTTTGCTGTTCCAGAAAAAGAAGATATAGCCAGTCTCCTTTTTATTGGTGATTTTGTGAATTTCCTCACCCTTCTTTCTGCTAACAACAGTTCCATGGTAGTCGCAGACAACCTCACCAGCCTTAAATGTGCGTGTCGTAACGATCCCTCTGCCCCTTTCGTTGAAATCCTGAATGTAAAGTCCTTTCCACTGCTGTGTTTTCACCATTGTCTGGATCTGTTTGCTGTCCATGATACGGTCAACAGATCCAGAAGGTGCCCAGTTGTCGATAACTACACTGCCTATGTTGGCATTCATCCCCTTCCATCCCTGCTTTCGTACCCATGCGTCGACTCGGTCTTTTGTTGGCATACGCCGACTGAATTGTTCTGTCAAAATAAATAACAAGTTTTGTTAGTCATGAATACAATAATTGAAATCTTTGATTTGTGCAATCAGTCTTACTTGAAAGTAATGTTAAATATAAATAAATAATAATACATACAAAAAATTAAATAATAAGTACTCACCACGGGTATGGTTTACACGCTTTTCAAATTGAATCTTCCGCCAGCGTGTGTAAAGCTTCTGCTCCCAGTCTTGAGAGACATTCCTGCGCTCTTTCACTTGTGGCTCTTTCCCACTCAGTGTAACAGGGTGTTTTTTCAGGAGTTGATTTAGTGCCTCATGGAACCTGACCTTTTCATTTTCCCCTGGAAGCTTGTGCAAATGTATCACTGGCTGTTTCAATGAAAGGTCAGCACAATGGTCACCATGGTTGGAAGACTCATCAGACAGATGAATAGGCCCTTCTCCAAACGGCTCATGACTGTTGCCTTATCTGGAAGGCCTGGCACTACATAAAAATGAAAAATAGTGAGATTAGAAGAAAAACAAGTGCGTTCAATATAGATAATAGTGTGCTTGACTATGTTGGCATTGTCTTGACAAATATAAAATGTGCTCACCTTGACGCCTCAACCATCTTGGCCAATAGATCAGCGCCCTCCACAACTGCCCCCGGATTTTTCAATCGATAGTATTTTGCAGTTGTGTTGACAGAATGGGCCAGGTAGCCAGCCACCAATGCCTTCTTTGGCTCATCCAAGCGGTTAGCTTCCGTCTCAAATGTTCTTCGCACAGTCTGGCTGTTCACATGGGGGAGGTTGTGCTTTTCATGCAGGCGGTCCAGGTCAGCGGTTGGGTTGTTGATTTTCTTCCCCGTTGAGGAGACAAAGAAAAATTCATCACCATCCTTGTCATTCCGTTCATCCCGCTTGCGTTTCCCTTTTGCAGCAAGGTGTTGTGGTCGCACTCTTGTGTAGTACTTTTCAAACCACTCCTCCTCCTGCTTCGACAGGGCAATTCCAACCGCAAAATGTGCTGCATATATGATTGTATGTTCAGCTTCTTGTTTCCGCCCAAGCCATTCGGCGACCTGTAGAAAATGAGGATATGCCATTCATTAGTAAATGTAATGGCTAAACTGTCAAGGGAAATCTATCAATAGAGGACAGTAACACTCACCTTCATGTTCTCCACCACACATGGCCTTTGGCAGTGCTTCAGTATGACGATTGCCTCCAGATAGTACAGCACAAATATGCACTGAGAAGCCTCCGGGGGGGTGGTAGAGCTGTCACCAAGTTGATTCATGATGTTCAAAAATCCTTCCTCAGCTTTCTCAAAAATGGCCCAGCAGTCACGAGGACTAAGAACATCTTTATCCATTAAGATGGCATGCCTCTTGGATACAATCTCTTTGCTCACTTGCTTAGAGAGCATACTCTGTACAGAGCCAATGTAATCCACGAAATCAACGCAGTCATTGTAGAGCGCCTTGTCATCCTTTCTCAGATTGGTCAATGCAGTGTTGTAATCCAAGAATCTGTAAGGAGGAAGGAAATGGATTTAAGTTGAGTTATGTACATGCATTAACAAGTATTTATGTGTATAGTGTAAACTGTTGACATCATAATAAAACAAAAGTACCAACCTTTTCAAGCACTTTAGGTACTTGACTGAAGTCTGTGCCCTGTAGTTTGCCTCCGACTGTTTTCTTGTGTAGCTTAAGAGCTTCTCTCTGTCCCTGACAAACTTCAAGGATGGTTCGACAGGGTCGGCATAATAAAGGTACCGAGAAACAGTCTCAACCTCCTGTTTGTACTTCGTATTTTCCATATTGACCCGTAGGTGTTCGGCAAAGCCCTGAAGCAGTGGATGATCTATAGAATGCTTTTCCAGAATCCCCATTTCGTTCGCTTTCTTCAATGAGGTTCTGGCCTTGTAAGCTGTTTCCCGGTTACATTGAAACAGTTCACCGCTGCTGGCAGATTCCACGTCAGATGACCCTGCCTCTCCGGATGGCTCACCAGTTTCTGCGACAAACCTTGGATTCCCTTGGGGCAAAGGTGTAGGCTCTCCGGTCACAAACATGTGATGACTTTTCAGCTCCACAATCAGTCTTTCAAGTGGATTTGAAGATGAGACAATGCGGCTAAGAACTTTATAGCTAAAAGCCCGTCTAGTCTTCAGGAGGTCCAACACATCACTCTTGGCCTTTTCAACCACCTCTCCTCTGTCTGATTCTTCTGATTCCTTCATGCATGATCTGCGCAGGTGACAGCTTAGGGATTCTTGGGTCTTCATACAAACTGGACAGAGGAGCCAGTGTCTGCTTGATTTCCTGGAAAAAGAAAATAAATACATTAATCCATATGTCATTACAACAAAAGTTGTACAATGGTTACACATGGTAATACATCAGTGGTTTATAAAGTACTTGAATGCCATACTTGAGTGAAAGTACAGATATCGTACCTGAAAGTGACTCCGGTAAAAGTAAAAGTCTTAAAGTAGCTCATATTAAATTTACTTAAGTATTAAAAGTATCTGCTGTTGAAATGTACTTAAGTATCAAAAGTAAAAGTACAAGTACCAAAATTTAAAATGCAAAGTGCTTTTTATAGTCTATACAGACACAAAACAACCCAAAATCGTTCTCCTCAGGATTTATTTCAACTGACTGAAAAATTATAACAAAAATATACATATATTCTATAATTTTACAAATTTTGAACCCCAGATGCTGATGTTCAAATAGTAATGGACTAGTGCATTCGAACTTCTAGGGACAACAAAGAACGAACACAGTAAGAAACAAGTGTCTCTTGTGTCTGCCTAAGACCACTAATAGACCACAGTATAACCGCTAAACAATTCTGTAAATATCACTAAACATGGACCTTTTCGTTTTCTAATCAGTAGCAGGAGTGATACACAATACCCCTTGTGATAAGTCAGCAAAAGGAAACAAGTTCTAGGCACAACAAATAGGATAGTTTTCCTCTTTGGTTAACAACCTGCACAGTGCTAGTAAAAAAAAATCACTGGACACGTCCAGTTTTGAGAATAGATAAGAGTACAGAAATTTGTGTTAAAATGTAACGAGTACAAGTTAAAAGTCGTCAGGAAAATAAATACTCAAGTAAAGTACAAATATGTGAAAAATCTACTTAAGTAATCTACCTCCCACCACTGGAATACATGCTATTAAGGAAAACTTTAAATATTTCTTACCCTGGAGCCATTTGTCAAACTGAGATAGGTCAGTGAAGATGAAGCAATAACAATTGGTTTTGTTTGTATCCAGCAGTTGAGGGATGATTCTCCAGTCCAGCAGTTGAGGAAAGGTTCTCCAGAGTGAATTACAGCTGGAAAGCCCAATACTTATACACAGATGAGACAGGGAATGTTGATGGGTGGAGCTACAACAAAATACTGGGTGCTGGTTGGTTAGTGTATGCGATCCACCCTTGAACCCTCAAACAAAGGTGGCCTGCTATTCATATCAAACCTTCTCTTGCATATGTCCATTCTTTCCAGGCTCAAAATTGTTTTTCTGTAAAGTTTCCTCAAACAGAGGAATTCATTTTTAAAAGATTATAAATAAGTGTTTCTCTTTGGGGTAGCTTGATAGATATAATTCCTCAGTTCCATTCATATTTCTTGGCTGGAGGAATGTTGTTGGACCGGCGGGCGTGTTGTGCTGTGCTTTTTGTGAAAGGCTGGGTCATTAACAATAACAAAGGATGTGTAACTCACTTCACACTTCTGTTGTGGCAATGACTGTAGGTGAATGACCCTTGGTGAGCACTCAGGGTGGGGTCTGTGTGGCTCACAGTGTTTGATGAAACTTTACAGAAAAAGAGCCTGGAAAGAATGGACATATGCAAGAGAAGGTCTTTCTACCTGAGAGACCATGATCTTTGACATTTGTTTGTTTGTATTCAGAAGATTCTCAAAAAAAAAAAGGTGTTTATTTTAAGGGAATACCAGGCACCCTTTGTTTGAGGGTTCTCTTAAGAATTATCACTTTTATTTGATATGATTAGCAGGCCACCTTTGATTGCACCCAGTATTTTGTTGTAGCTCCACCCATCAACATTCCCTGTCTCATCTGTGTATAAGTATTGGGCTTTCCAGGTGATTCTGTTTTTATTGTTTCTACCTCAATATTTTATATTTTGATTTTATTTTATTTTATTTTATTTTATTCAAATGTACCGGCTGCTATGACGACTTAATTTCCCTTCGGGGATGAATAAAGTAATCTATCTATCTATCTATCTATCTATCTAATTCACTCTGGAGAACCTCCCCTCAACTGCTGGATACAAACAAAACCAATTGTTATTGCTTCATCTTCACTGACCTATCTCAGTTTGACAAATGGCTCCACGGTAAGGAATTTTTAATGTTTTCCTGTTTTATAAATACATGTTTGGAATTATTTATAGCCTGTAGAGTTAAACTAAAAAAAGTTAATCATGCCTTTTCTTTTCTTTTACATGAAAGCTCCAAACAGGCACTATTTGCTATGTCCTGCTTGTTCCAAACCACAAGATATCCTGTCTGTCCATTTGACGAGGGTATGCATGAAAGATGGCTCGAGGGAAGATATACAAGCCATTGTTGAAAATGCCAAGAAAGAAGCAAGCGAGATCCTTAAGGAAGGCAGAATTTTCAATTATTCAGACCTCACTGAAATCATGTCAAATGAAGATTCCAATCCAAAGGTAAGTGGCTTACAGAACGTTATCTTGCTCCTTTTTTTTTTTGATAAGAATTTTTATATACTGATATTTTCAAATATCTTGTTTTCTTTTTGACAGACTGGTTGAGGAGCTGAAAAATCGCCACATGGTTATACGTGGCCTACCCGACTCTCACCCCAATGCTGAGCCTTTAGCTGCTCAGACACTATCCAATACAGATGCTGAAGCTGGACCATCCACTAGAACGACTTCTAACAATGAAGGGGGTGACATGGCTGACAAGGCCCCTGTTGGCCCTCGAACAAGAACGTTTGCTCAAAAAAGCACGCAAGAAATGAATGAGAGAGGCCTTAACGACAGACATCCTCTGAGCCACCCACTTCTCAAAGATTTTGCCATGCAAATGAAAAAAGACAAAAAGATTCGAAATTACAAACAGGAGGTAAGGACCAATAAATGTTTAACACTTTTTCTGAGAAACCTTTATACGCATTTATATGAAGCAAAACAGTCATTGCTAGAAGGTCACTGAACATGATGTCTTTTATTTTCAGGTTGAAAACGTCTCTCGGTATCTATATTTTGCTAACAAAGAGAACGTTTCCTTGCAGTTTGTTTATGAGAGAGAAAAAGTCAAAACGTCCCTCACTAAAACCTCTGCTACTCTGAAGAAGAGAACACAGATAAATTACCTCAAGAGCTTGAAAAGATTCCTGAAATTCCACACGGACACAACCAACCTGATAAATACGGATAAGCAGCTCCATGAAGAGGCCAAATGTTTCACTCAGCTCCTCAGCCAGATGATGCCGATACTGGGCAAGCAAGCAAGGAAGGAGATCCTCAACCAAAGACTTGTTTCATTGTACCCATATAAATGGTCAATACCTGGTAATCTTTTCTCTGCCTGCTGAAATGTGATTTGTTATCACATTTGATACTGGTGCAATTAACTGAGTTTCACTTCTATATTTCAATTCATATGTCTCATATCACACTCTTTTTTTTCTCATAGGTATGAGTGGATGCTGAACGAAAATCAGTTGACAACTCAAGACTGTCATGCTGTATTGGTGGAGGCCAAGGATAGATTCTTGGCATGTTTGGATGCACTGTCTGAAGAGGATCCTGCCACATTGGATTCGAGCGATAACCAGATTGTGTTGTACTACCTTGAGGCTGTTGTGGTTCTAGGACACATGCAACGGCCGAGTGTGGTGGAAAACATGACTGTGAGTGAGTGGTTATCAAGGTTCAAAGAACTTTCACCGGAGAAGGGTCATCCACGTTGGGTGATTGCGGTAAAGGAGCACAAGACTGCAGCAACACAACTGGCCTCGTTTGCGTTTTCACAGGAGCAGGAGCAAGTAAGTTCACCACATTCCTGCCTGAACCTGTTAGAGATAATTTCTGTTACAGCTGAAAGTAACATAATTAATGTATTTTTCTCCTATCAATGTCCTTTCTTTTGTCCAACAGTGGTTTGATATCTACTACAGACGGTTGCGGCCAGTCTTCCAGAGAGCCGGCAGGAAACGCAAGAGGGGTGAGGACATCGAGGACGTCGAGGATCCAAAAGATTTATTCTTCCTTTCCAGCACAGGGAAGGGGGTTCACCGGACCACCAATGACATTGCACGGTTGCAAAAAAAGTTCAATGTCCCGGCAGTGAGCAGCAAGGTGGTACGAAGAGTCTTTGAGACGAGCACCAAGGATATGAGCGATTCTGCAAAAACATTGGTGGCGGGCTACCTTACCCATTCAAATGCGGTAACAGAGCAGCATTACCTCTACCCCACACCTGGACAGCCTGTAAAGGGTATACACATTTTGAAAGGCATGGTTCTTTCGACAACGTCATCTTCAGGGGATGAAACCAGTGTTGGGACATGGTTTTTGTGCAAACCACAGGCCTCCTTTCAGTCAGACTTGTAACAAACATGCCGCATGTGCTGGAGTGGACTCAATCCCCCAAGATGCCACAGGTTCCATTGATCTTAGAAAGACAAGGAACTCAGTCTCCCAGAGGATGTAACAGGATGCTGCATGTCCTGGGGTCAGGGCAATGTCACACAAAGGTGTCAAGAACCACAAGGGTCAACTCCTATTGGTCACTCTGGTCGAAGACCTGTGAGGTCACCGGGGCCAATATAAGGAGAGGTCTCCCCAAGCTCTCTTTTTCTACAATCCTTCAAAGGCCAGCAGGCTGTCCAGCCTCTCTTCTCCTACATCGCCAAGGGGGGGGGGGGGGGGCCTGGCTGATCCAGCTTCCTTCTCTATCCAACCCACAACCGGAGGTCAGAGGTGCAGCTCACAGCTCACCCTTCAAGGAAATCTCCTCGCCCTTCAAGCTCTACAAAACTCCTCGTAGCGACGCGATGTCCTGCAGGAAAACTTCAACCAGCATCTTAGCACACGGCTCGACAGAATCGCGAATGCAGAACTCTACGACCACAAAGCCAGGAGACGTCACAGAACTGCAACCTGAACAGCAACTTTCTTTCCCTCTTTCCCTCTGACTGGTAACATAATCTGGGTTTAATAATTATACATGCTAAGCAAGACTGTTTACTCAATTCTGTGTGTTTACAAGTTTGATATATGCTGTGACGTTGTAGGCATAAGTTAAATGAAGGTTAATAGTTAGGCTCGCCACAGGCTTTGTCCCTGAATCTATCATTATCTGATTAACATGCACACAGACACGCATAGCATCTCACCTAGTTAAACCTTCCCCCTCAGCCGTAAAGCAACGGCCGTAAAGCAACCTCAGAAGAAGGGGGGGGCTCTTTAACGAGAACTTTAACCAATTAAAGTTATGATTTAATATTAATATTTTAAATATTAATGTTTTACATTTTATTTTGATAACCAAATTTAAGGTTTAAGTGAAGGTTCGGACCCCAAAGCAGACACGGAGTGGTTGTTGGTGGGTAAATGAACAGAGTTTATTTGCTGGTGAGGAAGGAAGGGGCTGGAGTGGCAACGTGCTAGCTGCTTTGTCGAGTACTCCCTTTGACACTTTGTCAAATTTCACTGAACCGGATCAAAGAACCCTTCCGCAGGGACCATCCTCCCGCACCACCTACTGCCAAAAGAAGGTGATCACCTGTGGTTCTCTCTGATGTTTCTATGTCCTTTTTACCCTGTTCAAGGGTTTTTAATAGTTTTTCCTTACTCTTGTTGAGGGTTAAGAACAGAGGATGTCACACCATGTTAAAGCCCTATGAGACAAATTGTGATATGTGAATATTGGCTATACAAATACATTTTGATTGATTGATTGATTGATAAACATCCACTGTCTGCATGTCAGGTATCAAGTAATTTGACTGACGACGTTTTGAGAAAATACGATGATGAGTGACCCTATTTATATAATGGTAGCCAAATAGCACAGATTTTTTCAGCTTGAGATTTTTTCAGCTTCAGCTTCAGCCCTCAGGTTAACCCTAACCCTAACCCTAACCCAAACCTTTAACATTGTTGCAAATTTAGTCTTATCTCACCGTTTCCACCCTTTTTAATGCACTTTGAGGCATTAAGACCACCCAACTGCACCCTTTTCATTGGGGACTCCACAACTTTAAAAACTATGTTTAATTACACAATTTAGTAGAAAAAAAGATGATCTCTCCAGAGAATAGATATTAGACATATACAGACATTCCAGTTGAACCCTAGAGTCTAAAAAATGTTTGGGACAAATACTGATAATTTAAAAAAAGAAACACTGATCAACTTTGTGCAAAATCTTTCAATGAAAGCACTCAGGAACCTAAACCTCCACATTGTGAGGCTGAATCTAAACCTCTGGACGAAGCTCTGTCAGACTCACGAGGTCGTTTAGCCAAGGTGGGATAAAATATACAACAAGACTTTAAATGGTGTCTGTTTCAAAGCAAATAGAGATAGAGAATCATTTGTATGCAAAGTAAAACTTTGACGTGACGTTTCTAACGCACGTTTAAATTCACTGAAAACCCTAAACGAAGGAGTCTGTCATCACTGGACGTCCCATTGTTTTCCTTGGATGGTTAAAAAAACAAAGCTAATGTCTAATCAGAAGAAAGAACAAAAAACTCCACACAGAACGACCCCAGCAGAACCAGGACCGAATACGTGGTCTCACAACTCAGTGATTCAGGTCACAGTTATGTACACAATGTATTTGCTGTTGCAGATTAGTTGAATACTAATATCATCTTTAGGACCTGGATGCACAAACAGCTTCGTGCACCGGCCCCACAGAGCTGTAGAGGAGTAAGAGCTGAACTTCCTTCAGTCCCACGCAGTCAGAAAAGTGTATTCTTATCCTGAGATCTGAAGTGTGACTGAAACCACACACTCATTGATTGACCCCTACTTTACTCTTTAGGATCTTCTACGTATAGAGTACTCAATTTGTGATGATCAGATCCAGTCCTGTCACTTCAGTTCATCAGAGAAAAGGTTCTACATCTGCATCACATGATCCCAAATAGTCATGTAACATTAGAGCCGTTATCTGTTTGTGAGGGAACGCTTTTCTCTCAGAACAAATCAGCAGATCATCTGAGGCCATAGATAGATTTGAAGGGAAATCGATTTAAATTATCAATTGAATCTTAATTCAGCTAAAGTACACAGAGAGTGATTTTAAGAAATATTTGTTTTATTATATATATTATCTATATTATATATAATATATATAATGCATAACACAGTTCAAATCAATTAAAAGATTATATCCTTAGATTATTTGATCCTATGATGCTGTCCTGCCACATAGATAATTGGATCCTTTGATACCATAGGTTATTTGATCATTGGACTTACATATAAAAGAGCAACAGGTACAATTGCCTTATATATAAAGGGACAACACCTCTCATGAGTCCAATCACACCATTAGTAGACCTCAGTTGCACAAGAACCTTCTCTCTGACAACTTCTTCAAACTGCGACAGACGACAGTCAGCAGACAAGCGCTTCACAGCAAAACTACTTTACAAGAACTTTTCCTACATTGGATCAACTGCTTTCATCAAACATGGAGAAGATCAACTTCTCCGCAGACACAGTACGTTTTGTTCTAAGCAGGAGAGACTTCAAAACACAACTGTCTTTTATTACTTTAATGCAGTTTTAAAGACTTTAAAAGCAGACATGTGTAAATGACTAAAGTCCATTCAGCTCTGTCTGTTTTAATATATCTGACGTTGGGATGGGACTGTGTATTTACCTGTTATATCTATATATGGGTCTTTCAGTCTCTTGAACAAATGCAGTCGGATGAAAACACTCCCGCCCTCCTGGCGGCTGAGATCACTGCTGTAAAGCAGGAGGCAGAGCAGGCTGCAAGACTTGATGATTCAACAAGAATAAATAGTGACCAGAAGAAGCAGCTCGATGCTTTGAATGATCCTCTGGCTGCTCAGAAGGAGCTTCAGCTAAATATGTACATCAAGGACTCTGTAGTCTCAATGATGTATAAGTTCAAAGACAACAGGGTCGACAAGGACAGGTCTGTGGACACAGGAAGAGCCATTGAGGCAGAGATTCAGAAAGAGTGTGACGACCTAAAGAAGAGAGTGAAATGGCTGGAGGAAAAAAACTTCATGCTGCGCACTGATCTTCAATTGAAGTAAGTGAAGAATCTGCTGGACGTGGAGAACCTGAGGACCAGAATCCTGGAGCTGGAGGCCAACTTACAGCAGATGGAGGAGAAGGAGGAGGAGAATAAAGCGCTGAAGAAGAGATAGCAGGAGGAGAAGGAGGAGAGAGAAGGGAAACATGTAAGATGGAAGAAGTTCCCCAGTTCTCTCTTTAAACGACGGAGCTCCTCTTATAACCCTAAATCGGAAAACCACTGGAAGGAGAAGAAGAAGCTGGAAAGGAAAGAACAACTGGAGGCGAAAAAAGCACAGCAGAAGAGAGAGAAGGAGAAGGAGGAGGAGAATAAAGCACTGAAGAAGAGAGAAGGAGGAGAAGGAGGATAATCTAGCACTGAAGAAGAGAGCGAAGGAGGTGAAGGATGAGAAGAATAAAGCGCTGAAGGAGAGAGAGAAGGAGGAGAAGGAGATGAATCTAGCACTGAAGAAGAGAGAGAAGGACGAAATGGAGGAGAGAGAGGAGGAGGAGAAGGAGGAGGAGAATAAAGCGCTGAAGAAGAGAGAGAACGACGGAGCTACTCCTATAACCCTGTGATGGAAATTCATCTTGAGATTTGAAATAATGAAATTCTCAGACTGGAGTGGCCATTGAGTCTTTATAATAGTAAGCTCTGCAGAGTTTACACAACAAGCATGGGTGCTCAGGATGGAACAACTGGCTGCAAGTGTGAAAAAGGCAGGACTTATACAAAGAGGCGTTTCACAAGACAATATGAAAAACAGAAGACATGCCAGAACTAATACAAAGAGGTGCTTCATAAAACGTAATAAGAAAAAAAAAGATATGAAATCCTCCTCTGTGTCTATCTGCTAAGTCCATCCGCTGTAGCACACTTCTTGTTTGCCAAGGCAACAGCAGTGAAATACCTGGTCAGTTAAATTTTCCCTTACAGGTCCCATGAATCAGTGCCCTCTGGTTCATCAACTTTGACCTCTGGTTCAACATCTGAGACATCAGTTTCAAGGTCTGATATATTAAATTCTGTGTCCAACCGGTCTCGGGTCTCTGGCACCTCATTGTCTGAGACATCAGGTTTAAGGTCCCATGATTTATAGTCATCATCCCAGGAATCAGTCCTCTCTGAGTCCTTCATCTCATGATTTGAGACCTTTGGCTTATGATCCGAGAATTTTAATTCATGGTCTTTGTCCTGCAAGATCTTCTGGTCATATCCAGAGATCTTCTGTGACAGGTTTTCATTGAATGGATTTACTTAATCCTATTAGCTTCCAGTTCTTAACTCTGCAAGTATTTATAAATTATTCTATAGTAGAAACAGAGTTCTGGTGCTCCAGCTCCATGAATTTGATTATATCCGCAGAAGCCGCAGACTTCCTCAGCTCCATTTGAAGCTGCTCTTTGAGGTCCTGGATCTTCTTTCGATACTCAGAGATCTTTTGTTTATCCTCGGAGATCTTCTGTTCATAACCAGATAACTTTTGTTTGTCCTTGGTGATCTTTTGTTCATACTCTGAGATCTTTTCATCATTATCAGATATCTCCATTTGAAGCTGCTCTTTGAGGTCCTGGATTGGTTTGTTGAGCAGCTTTTCCTGGTCAAAGTCAACTGGGTGGCTCTCGGCAGGCGGAGCAGGAAAGAAGGCTGATTGCTTCAGCTGGTTGTTGCAGTGCTCTAACTCTGTGATCTTTGTGTTGAGACACAGAAAAGTTTGATTCTTTTCTTTAATAATGTACTTCTTTTGAGATACTACAATCTTTAAAAGCTCTGCCTTCTTTTTAAAGAGTGATCCCTCTAAGATCTCTTGAATGCTGGACACATTTTGGGAGCTGGTGATAATCGTATGAAGTAATGTTTTCAGGATCTCCTTCTTTGCTTTTTCTTCTTTGTATTTTTCCTCCATACAGTGAAGGTCCTTCTGAAGCTGCTTAATAAGAGTGCTTATCTCTGCACAAAGGGAACTCCCCCCTTTAATGGCTACCACCTCACGTCTGCCTGGATAATGTTGTTCATTTTGGAGCAGATGGTTCTGGGTGATTCTTGGTAACCTGTTCACTGTTGCCATCTTCCTTAAGAATATAAGCTCTTCTTCTTGTATGGTCGGCGGTTGGCAGGTAAGTTGGCAGGGCAGTACAGCCACATCGGGTACACATGATGAGTTCATTATGTATTCAAAGGAGAGTGGACTCCAAAGATCATAGGAGTTGACCCAACTTTGAACTTTTCAATAATTTCCTGTCCTTTGTATTTCAATGAACAAGAATCAGAAAGTTTTGATGGAATTTTTCAAAAACAACTCAGAGGGCAACAAGGCTTTGTTTTTGAGCAAAATGCATTAAAGACTAAGTGTAATATAAAAAAAAGAGAGAGTGTGTGTGTGTATGGAATGTTTTACCCTTTTCTGCTCCACATAATTGAATAGTTAAGGATTTATTTTGACAATGTGTCGTAAATAAAGTTATCTCGTCTGATCTCGGAAGGTAAGCAGGGTCGGGCCTGGTTAGTACTTGGATGGGAGACTGCCTGAGATTACCAGGCGCTGTAAACTTTTGTCCACCTTTCCCTGATGTATTCACATGTATGAATAGGGTTTAGTGGGTGGAGTCATTCGCTTACGGGTTAGTAAGCTCAGCCACACTACCGTTACAAACTCGTATTTACCCAGACAAAAAATAGGTTTTTAGATGTAAATTCCACTTTGACGACAATAGGACTATTAAATCGAAGACACACATGATAGAACATTCGAAACTTCAAACACACACCATGTGGGAATAAGAGCTTTACTCAAGATAAAAAAAAAACACAAAACTATGAGCAAAGTTATGGGCTTCAACTCTCGGGTCTATTTTGTCACATGTTTAACTTCAAAAGCCAAAGCGAGTCACTTTCAGCAGTAGGTGAGTTCATGTTCAGAAGGAAAGGGAGACATAGCAGTGAACATGGGAGTGGATACAGGATTCCTTTAGGAGATGATGGTTTCGATCCATCGACCTCTGGGTTATGGGCCCGGCACGCTTCCGCTGTGCAACTCTACTCTTATTTATTAATTAAGTTACTAATTTCATATGAACATAGTCCTTGGATTTAATAGGTGTTGTCAGCAGTTAAATCATCTGGACTTGGAGGAAGTTATTGGAAAATATGAAGCGATGTGCCACAGTCTGAAGGTGCACATCTTAGCTCTTACCTCGTTTGAAAACCATACTGAAGACAAATAAAATGATTTAATATGAACACAGTCCATGGTTTCAACGGGGTTTGCTTAGAAGTTAAATTAACTGGACTTGGAGGAAAAGATTGGCAAATGTGAAAGAATTTGTCTCAATGGGAAGGTGCACAGTGTTAGGGGAGAGCAGGGTAATGTGGGACACCCCCTGTATCTAGGCAACGGAACACATTTGTGGTCATTTGACCATTATGTTTTCAAGCCCCTCCCATTCCCCCCTTGCCATGAAGGAGAAGTTGGTGCTGGTGCTTTGGAAAGTATGTTATTTCACAAAAATGTGTTTTTTGCATGAAAAGGAAATTGTCTTGCTTTGAACTTAATCAACTGTTGTGTCAAAACAAATTGAATCAGGTAGAAAAACCTATATCATAAATGTTGGTGAACTTCCAACATATGAAACCATGTGATTGATGCTAGCTGAAGATTAGCCTGAATTGCTAAGAGATGTTGTTTTTTCTAAAACGGTGGCTTTGGGGTAAAGTGGGACAAATGCTGTGGAGCACAAGTTTAGTTTAGTCTTAAACATATTCTAGTGTTATATTACATTATATATGTTTTATTTGTAATGTCATAAACATTGTAGAAAAGCCATCATGGCAAGAAACTACACCAGGAAGACAACCTGGGGCCAAACACCCCTCGCAGAGATGGAGAATGCAGCCGCTGAGGTCATGCAAGGAAAGAAGTCCTTATGAAAAGCTGGAAGGGATAGGAATATTGACAAGAAAACCCTCATAAAGAAAAAAGAGAAAGGGAAAGTAAAATCAGTAGCCTGGGATGCAGTAGCTGAGGTAAAGAGAATATTCACAAATGAGATGGAGGAGGAGCTTGCCAAACACTTGAAACAACTAGCTGACCAGTCCCGGTCTGCAACCGCAGAAGGCCACGCAGCTGCATCGACGGACTCGTTTTGGTTTATACTTCTCTAACGTGCTGCGCGTGTTGAAACGCAATTCACCGCCAGAACCATAGGCGGAGTACGTTTTTTTTCAAAGACAAAACACACAAAGAAGAGACGTCTTCTTCTTCGTCGACTGTTTATTTACATCGCCACTCCGGCTCCTCATAGCCTATTTCTGGCGGACAAATCAGCAGTCAGTGACGGGTTATACAAGTGGTCATACTTTTGACTCTCTTCTGCCAAGTGCTCTTCTATTTGGTCCATATTCGTTCTTCTAAATCTTCCGTGATTACCGCGTATTGTGGGGCATGAAACCGGAAACTAGACTCCGGACGGGATGTAGTAAGCAGACCAATCACAAGCCTTGCGGGCTGCGTGAGGCTCGCGTCGCTTTGTCGTGTAGTTAGAAAAATTGTCGGACGCACGCAAGCCGCCAGAGGGCTCGAAAAGGGCGTGTTGCGTGTCTTGCGTGCATGTGTGCGTGCGTGCAACCCGACTATAATTTGGCCTTGAGCGCCGTGAACTGGCACATGAATACGCAGAGAAAAACAATATCCCTATCCCTGCCATTTGGACAGAGACATTCATTTTTATCTTTTCTATTCTATTATGCATATATCTAAGGGCAGTTGGGAACACCTGTCAATATCTTCCTTGATGTTTTTACTTATGGGGCTATAATTGCTATCATATATTTTGGAAATTTCTTTAGGTATTTGAATTCCCAGATACTTAATCTCTGATGGGGTCCATTTGAAACCAAATCTATTTAGCATGTCTTTCTGAGGGATGTGATTAAAACTAAGAGTTTGTGTTTTTTGCACGTTTAATTTATATCCAGAGTGGGTTCCAAAATCTTTTAGTCTGGGAATGCTGACCTCTGGTGTTGTAATAAAGAGCAAAACATCATCTGCATATAGACAGATCTTCTGCTCTAAACCTATGATCATGACTCCTTTTATCACCTCATCATCCCTGATTAACTGTGCCAGGGGCTCTATAAATAAAGCAAAGAGGGGGGGGGGGGGCTGAGGGAGCAGCCTTGGCGGCAGCCTCTCTCCGAGTTGACAACCTGAGAGAGGTGTCCATTAATTTTTATTCTGGCGTTTGGTGAGGAGTATAGAGTTCTGATACAGTTAATAAAATTGTCCTTAAAGCCAAATCTTCTCAACGCCAAGTACAGATCCGTAACTAAACTAATGAATTTAGCTCCAAATATTCCCACATGATCGATAAAGTGTAGCACCCGTCTAACATTATCTTGTGTCTGTCTTTCACGCACAAAGCCAGTTTGGTCTGGATCTACTAGTTCTACTATTATATGCTCTAACTTTTTTACTAGTATTGACACATACAACTTGTAGTCTATAATGAGTACAGAAATTTGCCTTCATGCGCTACATTCTTTTCTGTCCTCCCCCTTCTTAGAAATAACAAAAATGATTGCCTCCCTCCATGTACCTGGTGGTTCACATTTGTTCAGTGTATAGTTGAAGCAGTCAAAAAGCATAGGCACAATTTGATCCTTAAAGGTCTTGTACCACTCGGCTGGGAAGCCATCCATACCGTGCGCTTTATTAGCTTTTAATCTCGAGATTGCTTTCCCTATTTCCTCCATTGTAATATCTGCAATCAGGGCTTTATTCTGTTCTTCACCTATAGAGGGTAGATCCAATGAATGCTTCACTTTCTGGGTCACCAGTACAGTGTGTTACAGGTTTGGCTCATAAAGTGTTTTTTTGGGTGAAGTCAGTTAGTTCCTAATGTTGTGCATTATTAGTAGACTTGACGTTGGCTAATTATTAATAATCATGAAATATGATTATTTAAAAAAAAATTGTCCGTGTGTGTGTGAACCAGAGTCAGTGTGATGCACGGGGTTGTGTCTGGGACCATTTGGGGTGGGGGGGGGGGGGGGGGGTAAGTGTCTTTGTCCAGGCTGGGAAGATGAGGTGTGATAACTGTGAATGGGGGTAAGGAATGCGGGGTAGGGTTAGGTGTGGTTCATTGTCTGTCAAATCTGCAAAAGAAAGCATTCAGGTCGTTTGCACATTTAAGGTCTTCCACATAGTGGGGGGACTTGGTTTTGCAGCCGATGATCACCTGAAGGCCTTTCCAAACTGACAAGGGGCCGTTAGCTGAATTGTTTTTCCAGCTTCTTCAAGTACTGTCGTTTGTCCTCTGTAATCTCCTTGCCAAACAAGTCTGAACCTATCCTTGTCCCCACTCTTAAGGGCCACCTCCTTCTCTAAACAACCTGCTTGAGTTTTGCTGTTAACCAGTCCTTGTGACTCACTCTGGTGCGTGTTGGAATACATCTGTCCTCAGAGCAGCAGATGTATGACGTCACATCCTCTGTATCTTCTTGTTCGCTCCGAGACTCAAAGTGCGCAAAGACGAGGAACATGTGCGACGTGCAGCTGCTGCTGATGTCGGTACATGAGCGGATCCGCGCTGCCGCTGAAGACTTTCTGCTGCAGGTGGAGAAAGGAGGAGAAACGGCTCAAGTCCCGGCGCTGAGAGCGATGCTAACCGAGCGGCTAACGGCGGCTGCTGAGGAGATCGTCTCAATGTTTGAGGAAACCGTGGCGGTGTATGAAGACAGAATGGAGCAGTTAGATTGGTCAGAGCAGGAGATCTACCGCCGGAGGAGGCTGCTGGATGCTGTGATGAAGCCCAAACTCCAGCTGCACAGAGTCGGTAAGTCCCTGGAGAAGCCGCTCACAGGCTAACAATAGCTAGCATCAGCTCTGCTAACATGAGTTGACCAAACTAACACTCCGTAAAGGGAATGATACGTTTAAAACAATGTCTGGTTGGTTAAATTAATGAAATGTGTAGATAGAAGGATTAGGAGCTTTGACCCTCCCCTGCAGCCAGTGGTCACATGTCCTTGATATTCTTCTGCAAGATGCTGTTAGGAAGCTGAGCACACGTCTGGGGTGTTCATGCGTTTTGGCTCCTTTTGTGTAAAAAGTCCTCCAGACTGCTTCGTCTCATCCTGAATAACAGACACATATTGTGGGAGTAATTATGATACTGGCATATTTTAAAATAAGTATAATTTCTATATTGCTGTTGTGTCATATTAATAACAATAGACCCTTTTTTTTAGATGCTTGATTTCAAATGATTGCTGTGACACAATGGACACTAAGCTCCCTGTATGTCATAGCAGCGCTAGACATAGTTGCTAGATAGCAACGGGAGAATCTAGGTTTTATTTCAGTACAAAAACTGGTTTACAACGTGGATTGATTCAGTCACTGGAGTTGTGCAGTTAAGATGATTCCTGCTATTGTCAGCGTGTTTGTTTATCCAAAATATGAGAAGAGCCGAACCAATGGTTTGGTTCCATCACGTATATATTTAGAAGCAATGAAAGTTTAACAGGCATAGTCGACATTCATTCACAGCCTTGGCTAAATCAGGTAGCATGGGGTAGACAATAATGGTAAGCGTTCATAATAATTATCACTGTTGTGAACGAGTCTGTGCAGAAAACCTGCTGCAGTGTTGTTCATGTTCGAAACACAAACCCTGGAGAAACTCTGGAGACAATTCTCTGGTTAACCCACAGGTCACGTCTGAAAACAGCTTAACCAACTAACTAACCTCCCCTTGCTATGCTCTGCTCGTGTCTTAGATTGTTTATTTGGCCTCAAAATATAAAACATTTTATCCTGGAAACACTTGGTTTAACCCAGCTAATTTATCGAGCTGCATCGTAAGACCAACTATTAACCATCTCAACATCTCTGCTTCCTGAGTGTGATCATTCAAAAATAATAACAGTCATCATTAAATGACACAACACAAGTTTTTAAAACACTTCAGGATACTCTGAAATTATAAACGTGTGTATTTGTGTTTCAGTGTGTCCTGCAGACGTACAGCAGCTGATGGTGAATAAAGAAGAGGTTCTCCCTGTGCAGCAGCAATGGAGCCACCTTGTGGACCAGGAGGACCCAGAGCCCCCCCACATTAAAGAGGAACAGGAGGACCCATGGACCAATCAGGATGGGGAGCAGCTTCAACAACTTGAGCAGGCTGATATCAAGTTCACATTGACTGCTGTCACTGTGAAGAGTGAAGAAGATGAAGAGAAACCTCAGTTGTCACAGCTTCATCAGAGTCAGACTGAGGAGAACAGAGCGAATTGTGGAGGACCAGTACCAGCCAGGATCTCAGGTCCTGATCGACATTTACAACAATGTACTGAGGACAAGACTGTAGACAGTGAAGATGATTGTATGCAGACCAGGGAACCTCCGTCTTGTTTAAATACAAAAAGTAACAAACAGCCTCAAAGTGATAAGAAATGTATAACTGCTAAGAAAGCATTTAGTTGCTCTGAGTGTGGTAAAACATTTAGACAAAAGGGGGATCTAACTGTACATATGAGGATTCATACAGGAGAGAAACCATTTAGTTGCTTTGAGTGTGGTAAAATATTTAGAAGAAAGTGCCATCTAACTTTACATATGAGGATTCATACAGGAGAGAAAGCATTTAGTTGCTCTGAGTGTGGTCAAACATTTAGACAAAAGGGGTCTCTAACTTCACATATGAGGATTCATACAGGAGAGAAACCATTTAGTTGCTCTGAGTGTGGTAAAACATTTAGCCGAAAGTTCAGTCTAACTGAACATTTGAAGATTCATACAGGAGAGAAATCATTTACTTGCTCTGTGTGTGGTAAAAGATTTGCCTACAGTGGTTCTCTAACTTTACATATGAGGATTCATACAGGAGAGAAACCATTGAATTGCTCTGTGTGTGGTAAAAGATTTGCCCACACTGGTTCTCTAACTTTACATCTGAGGATTCATACAGGAGAGAAACCATTTAGTTGCTCTGAGTGTGGTAAAACATTCAGCACAAAGGGCAGTCTAACTGAACATATAAAGATTCATACAGAAGAGAAACCATTTAGTTGCTCTGTATGTGGTAAAATATTTGCCCACACTGGTTCTCTAACTTTACATATGAGAAATCATACAGGAGAGAAACCATTTAGTTGCTCTGAGTGTGGCAAAACATTTAGACAAAGGAGCCATTTAACTGGACATATGAAGATTCATACAGGAGAGAAGCCATTTACTTGCTCTGAGTGTGGTAAAAGATTTAGACAAAAGAGTCATTTAACTGGACATATGAAGATTCATACAGGAGAGAAATCATTTACTTGCTCCTAGCGTGGTAAAATATTTAGACTAATGGGTAATCTAACTGCCCATGACCAGTCAAACAGGAGACAATGAATTTACCTGCTCTGTGTGCTTAAAGATTTAAGTTGCATCGTTTGTAACAAATATTTCATTCAGATTAGTCAGCAACTACTCATATTGTACATATTAATTGGTCATTATTATACACATTAATAGAGAAATTTGAATCCCCTTTAACCTGTCTTTAAATGTTTTCCTTGCAAAGTATGTATATGTATGTTCTTAACCAGTTCAAATGATTAAATATGTTTGATTTTAATCAGTGTGCTTACTGATCAGTGACCGAAGAGGCGGTTACAATTTGAAGGGACATGTGACCATGGCTGTAAATAGTAAATGGATTTGTATTTATATAGAGCTTTTCTAGTCTTGATGATCACTCAAAGCACTTTACAGTACAGTTTTACATTCACCCATTCACACACACACATTCATACAGTGCATCTATTAGGAGCACTTTGTCGTTATATGAGGGATAATTGAGGGTTATGCATCTTGCCCAAGAACATTTCGGCATGCAGATGGGGATGACTGGGGATCAAACCGGACCTTCATGACGACCGCTATACCCCTTGGCCACAGCCGGCCGTTGGTTAGAAAAATACATTTCTCACAGGAAGGTTCAGAGAGAAGTGACCTGAAGGATTTCAGTGGCCGCCATTATAAGAGCTGTCCGTAATCTGAATGCTTCCTAACTTATCACCTTATAGTGGGGCATCTAATAGAAAATTTGTGCAAAATGTGATACAAGCACCAAATTTGGGATGGTGGTTCCAAAAGGTCTACTTAACAAATCTGCCTGACGTGCCATTCAAAAATCCAAGATGGACGCCGAACACTGTACTTGTTAGATTTGAATGATCTTGGTGTCTATTTCTATGTTTTCTTGAATGCTGAATCGAATTTTTTACTTTCACTGGCATTATAATACTGTAAATGGTAGAAAATGAACACTTTATATAAAATAACAACATGACATCAAATAATACTCCTAAAAAAGATGATCTCTCCAACGATCTCTCCAGAAAACAGATATTAGACAAATACAGACATTCCAGTTGAACCCTAGAGTCTAAAAAATGTTTGGGACAAATACTGATAATTTAAAAAAAGAAATACTGATCAACTTTGTGCAAAATCTTTCACTGAAAGCACTCAGGAACCTAAACCTCCACATTGTGAGGCTGAATCTAAACCTCTGGACGAAGCTCTGTCAGACGTACTAGGTTGTTGAGCCAAGTGGGAATAAAATATACAACAATACTTTAAATGGTGGCTGTTTCAAAGCAAATAGAGATGGAGAATCATTTGTATGCAAAGTAAAACTTATGAAATGAGCAGTGACGTTTCTAACGCACGTTTAAATTCACTGCAAACCCTAAACGAAGGAGTCTGTCATCACTGGACGTCCCATTGTTTTCCTTGGATGGTTAAAAAAACAAAGCTAATGTCTAATCAGAAGAAAGAACAAAGACTCCACACAGAACGACCCCAGCAGGACCAGGACCGAATACGTGGTCTCACAACTCAGTGAATCAGGTCACAGTTATGTACAGAATGTATTTGCTGTTGCAGATTAGTTGAATACTAATATCCAGGGCCGGTCTTTCCTACAGGCGACATAGGCGGTTGCCTAGGGCGCCATTTCAGAGGGGGGCGCCAAAAACTGCGCAGAGCAAAAAATAAAATAAAATATTTTTGTTTTTATTTTGCTAGGCAGAGTTTTAGGCGCCCCCTTCTCTATGTGGTATGGCCAAAAATATTGTATTTAATTACTCTGAGAGTAATTTAAGTAGTTTCATTAGAGAAATCAGTAAATCACAGCAGCACTCATGTGGAACGTTTGGCGCTAGAGCAGTTGCACCCCGTACTGTCAGATGCAGTCTGGATGAGGAACTGAATGCTCCATGTCGTTCCTGCTGCTGCTTCCATCCTGTATTCTACAGGGTAGTAGTGGGTGAGAGTCTCCTACGTTAGCTCCTAAAGCCTCGCTTGATCACCACGGGTGTCATTGAGACGTGTTGACTGGTAAAACTTAGAAACTCCGCTGGGCAGTGAGGAGAGACACTCGCGCACTAGGTGGGCGGGGCTACATTCGCCTGTATAGGTGTTTAATTTACCTGCACGTCGTCTTGCAGGCGGGTCGCGCTAGTATATTGTTTACTTTACAGTGTGTAGTTCAGCTCCGACACACACAGACTCTGTAATTCATGTATTGTTATTGTCCCTTATAAAGACCAGTTATAAGCTAATGTTCAATAGGTCTATATTGTAAATGTTTATATTTCTTTATGAGTGATGATGTATATTAAGATGTTTGGAGGAATGAGACACCATAATAATTGAATGTATGTTATATGCACTTAAAAATGCAGTTACACTCAAAGAAATGCTTGTACTTGAAATTGTGTTTAATTTGAATAAGATGCAGTCTGGATGAGGAAGTGAACGCTCCGTGTCGTTACTGCTGCTGCATTCATGCTGTATTCTACAGATATACTTTAATTAGATTAATTTAAAAAAAATTGATCTAACATTAGGGTAAAACGAGGCAAAAATTGAGGTACGAACCTCCTTGGTGTTGTCAGAACATGCTAGCACATTGAGGCTTATGGTTAGAGTGTGTGTGTCCAAGCAACTTCGACGAAGAAAGAAATAATTTTGTAATAAGTTTTCGTGTGGGGGGGGGGCGCCAGGAGTGAAGCTTGCCTAGAGCGCCAAATGTGCTAGGGCCGGCCCTGTCAAGGACAGTATATTAGATAAACTCCAGGGCTGCGGAGTCTCGGCAGTATCTCTGATAAAGAGGAGGATGTGGCCTGGAACTAATGTGGCAGATGGGACGAGATATTTAAAAGTTAAATCATTAGCCACATCCAGTCATTGGCTCTCCATTACTTATCTGTCCTTCGCACAACTCTCTATTCTCATCGCTCAGTCTATCTTCCATCTTGTCCATCACCTGTCTGCTACTCTCCTCATCTACCTCTTCTTTCTTATATAACTCTATATAAAATTATTCAACTCTTTCCACTATCCCTACAAGGTCCGTTAATTTTTCCCTTCCCATTCCCTCCACTGGCTCAAAATAAATTTTCTCCTGCCTTGTCTTCTCTAGCCCTAAGAAATACCCTGTACATTCTTCACCCTCTATTGCATACCTCGCCTTACTTATAATTATTGCACCTTTTCACATTCCCTGCTCTATCTCCTTTAGTTCATCTTTCATCCTTATGCATCCCTCTGTCACAATTACCCCTTCCCCAGCTTTCTTCTCCTCTTCGTCTAACTCCTGTTTTAACTTTTCTCTCATTCTTTCCCCTGTTCTTACTGTGTTTCTTGCTCATGCCCCTTGTCCCCTCTTTCAACCTTCCCCACCACCTCCCTATATCTTCCTTATACATTCTGTCATTCATCTTGTGACAACCCTGGAGTTGTCAGCTGTGTGTGTTGTGTTTCAGGCTCCTGTAGGCGGAGTCGGTCTCTGGTGATCAGTGGGGATGTGGCACACCTGGGGGCCCACTACTTAAGGGGCCTGCAGACTGGGCTCTGGTCTCTCATTCACCGGGTCTACCTCAACATGGGCATGTGGAGGTTTTCTTTGTATTTTGTTCTTTGTAGTATTATTCCTGTAGAATAAATGCATAAATACTGTAACTGCAGAGCTTTGTGCCATTCAGTGTTTCTTGTTGCACACATGAGCCAAGGTGTAACGAGTGGGGGCTCGTCCGAAATCCAGATCCAGGTTTGTTTCTCACCCTTTTCTGTCCTGAGAAAGTAATAGGCCTCTAGTAGGATACGTTTCCCCTGGAATAGTGTACTGGTAGCCCAGGGTGTGTGATAACTTTAGAGTGTGAATGTAGTGCTTTGACCTTACATTGGTGGGACTAATTGCATTATTTATCAGGCACTAATTAGATGGATTTACCTTTTGGCGTTACCTTTCCTGGTGGGAATAAGCAACAGTATCTCTCTCGGGGGGTCTGTTGGTTTGTTATTTTTGTTTGTTATTTTTGTGCATAAACATGATTTGACTTTGTGTCTTGGGTACACGTCCATGTCCGTCTGGTGAGTAACAGCAATAGCTGGTGCTTTACCTGGTCATTGGTTTTGTGTTTAAAACACCTGTCATGAAATGCATGAAGACTAGGGTCTAGAGAAGGTAGTTAGCATTGGTTAGACAGATAGTCAGGGGAAAGGTATTCCAAAGGTATTCCAAGGTGTAACTGCTCTTTAACATGCAGTTACACTCAGAGAAATGCTTGTACTTGAAATTGTGTTTAATTTAAATAAGATGCAGTCCAGATGAGGAACTGAAGGCTCTGTGTCGTTACTGCTGCTGCATTCATGTTGTATTCTACAGATATACTTAGTTACTTTGGTATCAATCTTGGGACCCGTAACATATCTCCAACCAATAGTTTGACATAAAAAAAATAAAAATTAGCCAAAAATCGTAAAAACGGAAGGGGTACTGGCTCCTTGGTGTTGTCAGAACATACTAGCACATTGAGGCGTATGGTTAGTGTGTGTGGCCAAGCAACTTCGACAAAGAAAGAAATAATGTTATAATAAGTTTTCGTGGAAATAGTTTTGAAAAAATATTTTTTTTGGGGGGGGGGGGGGGGGGGGCAGGAGTGAAGCTTCCCTAGAGCACCAAATGTGCTAGGGCCAGCCCTGCCTCCCATCCACTCCTTCTCGATCTCCCTCATACACTCCTCATCCCAGTGGGTTTCCCTCGCCTGAAGGATCGGAGCTGGTGTTGTGCAATAGTACGTAAAAAGTGTTACCATAGAATGGTGTGCCTTGAGGCACTCAATAAAATATAAAACATTAATATTGATAATAATTTATATCAAATCATAACTTTAATTGGTTAAAGTTCTCGCGGGGCACAACCCTTCATAGAAGGGAAAAGATAGCCAATTCATTGATTAAGATCAGTCTCATTTAGATCTAGTTCAATTAGAAATCTCAATATTTTACCATTAAAGATTATATAATGAACAATGAAGGTTATGGCGTTCTTAACTGTGACGGTTGGCAAAATTCACTTATGCAATATTAATGACAGTTCATTTGTGAAAGAAGAACATTTATTATGAACATAATAAAGTATAAAAACACAAATTACTTAACAATCAAACTGAATAACAACGAGGTGTGTGTGTGCGTGTGAATGTAAATTAGCATTCTTTAAAGAATGGTGCCTAAGATAAGAGCCCCCCCCCTTCTTCTTAGGTTGCTTTACGGCCGTTGCTTTACGGCTGAGGGGGAAGGTTTAACTAGGTGAGAAGCTATGCGTGTCTGTGTGGATGTTAATCAGATAATGATAGTCAGGGACAAAGCCTGTGGCGAGCCTAACTATTAACCTTCATTTAATTTATGCCTACAAGGTCACAGCATATATCAAACTTGTAAACACACCGAATTGAGTAAACAGTCTTGCTTAGCATGTATAATTATTAAGCCCAGATTATGTTACCAGTCCGAGGGAACGAGGAAAAGAAAGTTGCTGTTCAGGTTGCAGTTCTGTGACGTCTCCTGGCTTTGTGGTCGTAGAGTTCTGCATCCGTGATTCTGTCGAGCGGTGTGCTCAGATGCTGGTTGAAGTTTTCCTGCAGGACATCGAGTCGCTACGAGGAGTTTTGTAGAGCTTGAAGGGCGAGGAGATTTCCTTGGGAAGGGTGAGCTGGGAGCTGCACCCCTGACCTCCGGTTGTGGGTTGGATAGAGAAGGAAGCTGGATCAGGGCTTGAGCAGCCTTCCGCCCTCTGAGAGATGGAAGAAGAGAGGCTGTAGCAGCCTTCCACCCTCGGGAGAATTGGAGAAAGAGAGGCTGGACAGCCTACTGGCTTTCAAAGGATTGTAGAAAGAGAAAGATTTTGGGGAGACCTCTCCTTATATTGGCCCCGGTGACCTCACAGGTCTTGGACCGGAGTGACCAATAGGAGTTGACCCTTGTGGTTCTTGACACCTTTGTGTGACATTGCCCAGACCCCAGGACATGCAGCATCCTGTTACATCCTCTGGGAGACTGAGTTCCTTGTCTTTCTAAGATCAATGGAACCTGTGGCATCTTGGGGGATTGAGTCCACTCCAGCACATGCGGCATGTTTGTTACAAGTTTGACTGAAAGGAGGCCTGTGGTTTGCACAAAAACCATGTCCCAAGGTTTCATCCCCTGAAGATGACGTTGTCGAAGGAACCATGCCTTTCAAAATGTGTATACCCTTTACAGGCTGTCCAGGTGTGGGGTAGCGGTAATGCTGCTCTGTTACCGCATTTGAATGGGTAAGGTAGCCCGCCACCAATGTTTTTGCAGAATCGCTCATATCCTTGGTGCTCGTCTCAAAGACTCTGCGTACCACCTTGCTGCTCACTGCCGGGACATTGAACTTTTTTTGCAACCGTGCAATGTCATTGGTGGTCCGGTGAACCCCCTTCCCTGTGCTGGAAAGGAAGAATAAATCTTTTGGATCCTCAACGTCCTCAATGTCCTCACCCCTCTTGCGTTTCCTGCCGGCTCTCTGGAAGACTGGCCGTGACCGTCTGTAGTAGATATCAAACCACTGTTGGACAAAAGAAAGGACATTGATGGGAGAAAAAGACATTAATTGTGTTACTTTCAGCTGTAACAGAAATTATCTCTAACAGGTTCAGTCAGGAATTGTGGTGAACTTACTTGCTCCTGCTCCTGTGAAAGCGCAAACGAGGCCAGTTGTGTTGCTGCAGTCTTGTGCTCCTTTACCGCAATCACCCAACGTGGATGACCCTTCTCCGGTGAAAGTTCTTTGAACCTTGATAACCACTCACTCACAGTCATGTTTTCCACCACACTCGGCCGTTGCATGTGTCCTAGAACCAAAACAGCCTCAAGGTAGTACAACACAATCTGGTTATCGCTCGAATCCAATGTGGCAGGATCCTCTTCAGACAGTGCATCCAAACATGCCAAGAATCTATCCTTGGCCTCCACCAATACAGCATGACAGTCTTGAGTTGACAACTGATTTTCGTTCAGCATCCACTCATGCCTATGAGAAAAAAAAGAGTGTGATATGAGACATATGAATTGAAATATAGAAGTGAAACTCAGTTAATTGCACCAGTATCAAATGTGATGACAAATCACATTTCAGCAGGCAGAGAAAAGATTACCAGGTATTGACCATTTATATGGGTACAATGAAACAAACCTTTGGTTGAGGATCTCCTTCCTTGCTTGCTTGCCCAGTATCGGCATCATCTGGCTGAGGAGCTGAGTGAAACATTTGGCCTCTTCATGGAGCTGCTTATCCATATTTATCAGGTTGGTTGTGTCCGTGTGGAATTTCAGGAATCTTTTCAAGCTCTTGAGGTAATTTATCTGTGTTCTCTTCTTCAGAGTAGCAGAGGTTTTAGTGAGGGACGTTTTGACTTTTTCTCGCTTGCTTCTTTCTTGGCATTTTCAACAATGGCTTGTATATCTTCCCTCGAGCCATCTTTCATGCATACCCTCGTCAAATGGACAGACAGGATATCTTGTGGTTTGGAACAAGCAGGACATAGCAAATAGTGCCTGTTTGGAGCTTTCATGTAAAAGAAAAGAAAAGGCATGATTAACTTTTTTTAGTTTAACTCTACAGGCTATAAATAATTCCAAACATGTATTTATAAAACAGGAAAACATTAAATATTTCCTTACCGTGGAGCCATTTGTCAAACTGAGATAGGTCAGTGAAGATGAAGCAATAACAATTGGTTTTGTTTGTATCCAGCAGTAGAGGGGAGGTTCTCCAGAGTGAATTAGATAGATAGATAGATAGATTACTTTATTCATAAATGAAGTCGTCATAGCAGCCGGTACATTTGAATAAATAAAATAAAATAAAATAAAATAAAATAAAATAAAATAAAATAAAATAAAATAAAATAAAATAAAATAAAATAAAATAAAATAAAATAAAATAAATATAAATATAAATATTGAGGTAGAAACAATAAAAACAGAAACAGCTGGAAAGCCCAATACTTATACACAGATGAGACAGGGAATGTTGATGGGTGGAGCTACAACAAAATACTGGGTGCAATCAAAGGTGGCCGGCTATTCGTATCAAATAAAAGTGATAATTCTTTAGAGAACCCTCAAACAAAGGGTGCCTGGTATTCCCTTAAAATAAACACCTTTTTTTTTAGAATCTTCTGAATACAAACAAACAATTGTCAAAGATCATGGTCTCTCAGGTAGAAAGACCTTCTCTTGCATATGTCCATTCTTTCCAGGCTCTTTTTCTGTAAAGTTTCATCAAACACTGTGGGCCACACAGACCCCACCCTGAGTGCTCACCAAGGGTCATTCACCTACAGTCATTGCCACAACAGAAGTGTGAAGTGAGTTACACATCCTTTGTTATTGTTAATGACCCAGCCTTTCACAAAAAGCACAGCACAACACGCCCGCCGGTCCAACAACATTCCTCCAGCCAAGAAATATGAATGGAACTGAGGAATTATATCTATCAAGCTACCCCAAAGAGAAACACTTATTTATAATCTTTTAAAAATGAATTCCTCTGTTTGATGAAACTTTACAGAAAAACAATTTTGAGCCTGGAAAGAATGGACATATGCAAGAGAAGGTTTGATATGAATAGCAGGCCACCTTTGTTTGAGGGTTCAAGGGTGGATCGCATACACTAACCAACCAGCACCCAGTATTTTGTTGTAGCTCCACCCATCAACATTCCCTGTCTCATCTGTGTATAAGTATTGGGCTTTCCAGCTGTAATTCACTCTGGAGAACCTTTCCTCAACTGCTGGACTGGAGAATCATCCCTCAACTGCTGGATACAAACAAAACCAATTGTTATTGCTTCATCTTCACTGACCTATCTCAGTTTGACAAATGGCTCCAGGGTAAGAAATATTTAAAGTTTTCCTTAATAGCATGTATTCCAGTGGTGGGAGGTAGATTACTTAAGTAGATTTTTCACATATTTGTACTTTACTTGAGTATTTATTTTCCTGACGACTTTTAACTTGTACTCGTTACATTTTAACACAAATTTCTGTACTCTTATCTATTCTCAAAACTGGACGTGTCCAGTGATTTTTTTTTTTCCTAGCACTGTGCAGGTTGTTAACCAAAGAGGAAAACTATCCTATTTGTTGTGCCTAGAACTTGTTTCCTTTTGCTGACTTATCACAAGGGGTATTGTGTATCACTCCTGCTACTGATTAGAAAACGAAAAGGTCCATGTTTAGTGATATTTACAGAATTGTTTAGCGGTTATACTGTGGTCTATTAGTGGTCTTAGGCAGACACAAGAGACACTTGTTTTTTTCGAATGCACTAGTCCATTACTATTTGAACCTCAGCATCTGGGGTTCAAAATTTGTAAAATTATAGAGTATATGTATATTTTTGTTATAATTTTTCAGTCAGTTGAAATAAATCCTGAGGAGAACGATTTTGGGTTGTTTTGTGTCTGTATAGACTATAAAAAGCACTTTGCATTTTAAATTTTGGTACTTGTACTTTTACTTTTGATACTTAAGTACATTTCAACAACAGATACTTTTAATACTTAAGTTAATTTAATATGAGGTACTTTAAGACTTTTACTTTTACCAGAGTCACTTTCAGGTACGATATCTGTACTTTCACTCAAGTATGGCATTCAAGTACTTTATACACCACTGATGTATTACCATGTGTAACCATTGTACAACTTTTGTTGTAATGACATATGGATTAATGTATTTATTTTCTTTTTCCAGGAAATCAAGCAGACACTGGCTCCTCTGTCCAGTTTGTATGAAGACCCAAGAATCCCTAAGCTGTCACCTGCGCAGATCATGCATGAAGGAATCAGAAGAATCAGACAGAGAAGAGGTGGTTGAAAAGGCCAAGAGTGATGTGTTGGACCTCCTGAAGACTAGACGGGCTTTTAGCTATAAAGTTCTGAGCCGCATTGTCTCATCTTCAAATCCACTTGAAAGACTGATTGTGGAGCTGAAAAGTCATCACATATTTGTGACCGGAGAGCCTACACCTTTGCCCCAAGGGAATCCAAGGTTTGTCGCAGAAACTGGTGAGCCATCCGGAGAGGCAGGGTCATCTGACGTGGAATCTGCCAGCAGCGGTGAACTGTTTCAATGTAACCGGGAAACAGCTTACAAGGCCAGAACCTCATTGAAGAAAGGGAACGAAATGGGGATTCTGGAAAAGCATTCTATAGATCATCCACTGCTTCAGGGCTTTGCCGAACACCTACGGGTCAATATGGAAAATACGAAGTACAAACAGCAGGTTGAGACTGTTTCTCGGTACCTTTATTATGCCGACCCTGTTGAACCATCCTTGAAGTTTGTCAGGGACAGAGAGAAGCTCTTAAGCTACACAAGAAAACAGTCGGAGGCAAACTACACGGTACAGACTTCAGTCAAGTACCTAAAGTGCTTGAAAAGGTTGGTACTTTTGTTTTATTATGATGTCAACAGTTTACACTATACACATAAATACTTGTTATTGCATGTACATAATTTAACTTAAATCCATCTCCTTCCTCCTTACAGATTCTTGGATTACAACACTGCATTGACCAATCTGAGAAAGGATGACAAGGCGCTCTACAATGACTGCGTTGATTTCGTGGATTACATTGGCTCTGTGCAGAGTATGCTCTCTAAGCAAGTGAGCAAAGAGATTGTATCCAAGAGGCATGCCATGTTAATGGATAAAGATGTTCTTAGTCCTCGTGACTGCTGGGCCATTTTTGAGAAAGCTGAGGAAGGATTTTTGAACATCATGAATAAACTTGGTGACAGCTCTACCCCCCCCCTGGCGGCTTCTCAGTGCATATTTGTGCTGTACTATCTGGAGGCAATCGTCATACTGAAGCACTGCCAAAGGCCATGTGTGGTGGAGAACATGAAGGTGAGTGTTACTGTCCTCTTATCGTATATCTTGGGCAGCCAAGAGATCGATGATGGTGAAGTTGATGCTGAAGGAAGAATTCTCCGCAGACCCAGAACTTGCTTGTATAGTTAAAGTTTATTACACAGAAGTCTTCACAGGTCAGGACGGACTCTAGAATCCATAGACATTCACACGCCAATAGTGAAGCCTGCTTTGCAGGCGTCAAACATACAATATATATAGGGGTTGCCTACGCCCATGGCAACATCCCACATCCCATGGTTGAGAGGTGCATGACTACATCTGTTTGAACACATAAAATGTAAATGTAAGGATGAATTCATAACATCATGCCTCGTGCTTAATAGAAGAAAACCCATTTTCTACACTCATCCCTTAAGGGGTCAAAGATCATACCCTAGGGGAGAGAACTAACAAGAAATGCATAGAAGAACTACTGAGAGTGTAAAGATGGGGGCCTCATGCTTAAACATGTGATTTCTGGTTCATACTAAGGTTAAAACTAGCAGAATATACTACACTCTATTGATAGATTTCCCTTGACAGTTTAGCCATTACATTTACTAATCAATGGCATATCCTCATTTTCTACAGGTCGCCGAATGGCTTGGGCGGAAACAAGAAGCGGAACATACAATCATATATGCAGCACATTTTGCGGTTGGAATTGCCCTGTCGAAGCAGGAGGAGGAGTGGTTTGAAAAGTACTACACAAGAGTGCGACCACAACACCTTGCTGCAAAAGGGAAACGCAAGCGGGATGAACGGAATGACAAGGATGGTGATGAATTTTTCTTTGTCTCCTCAACGGGGAAGAAAATCAACAACCCAACCGCTGACCTGGACCGCCTGCATGAACAGCACAACCTCCCCCATGTGAACAGCCAGACTGTGCGAAGAACATTTGAGACGGAAGCTAACCGCTTGGATGAGCCAAAGAAGGCATTGGTGGCTGGCTACCTGGCCCATTCTGTCAACACAACTGCAAAATACTATCGATTGAAAAATCCGGGGGCAGTTGTGGAGGGCGCTGATCTATTGGCCAAGATGGTTGAGGCGTCAAGGTGAGCACATTTTATATTTGTCAAGACAATGCCAACATAGTCAAGCACACTATTATCTATATTGAACGCGCTTGTTTTTCTTCTAATCTCACTATTTTTCATTTTTATGTAGTGCCAGGCCTTCCAGAGAAGGCAACAGTCATGAGCCGTTTGGAGAAGGGCCTATTCATCTGTCTGATGAGTCTTCCAACCATGGTGACCATTGTGCTGACCTTTCATTGAAACAGCCAGTGATACATTTGCACAAGCTTCCAGGGGAAAATGAAAAGGTCAGGTTCCATGAGGCACTAAATCAACTCCTGAAAAAACACCCTGTTACACTGAGTGGGAAACAGCCACAAGTGAAAGAGCGCAGGAATGTCTCTCAAGACTGGGAGCAGAAGCTTTACACACACTGGCGGAAGATTCAATTTGAAAAGCGTGTAAACCATACCCGTGGTGAGAACTTATTATTTAATTTTTTTGTATGTATTATTATTTATTTATATTTAACATTACTTTCAAGTAAGACTGATTGCACAAATCAAAGATTTCAATTATTGTATTCATGACTAACAAAACTTGTTATTTATTTTGACAGAACAATTCAGTCGGCGTGTGCCAGCAAAAGACCGAGTCGACGCATGGGTACGAAAGCAGGGATGGAAGGGGATGACTGCCAACATAGGCAGTGTAGTTATCGACAACTGGGCACCTTCTGGATCTGTTGACCGTATCATGGACAGCAAACAGATCCAGACAATGGTGAAAACACAGCAGTGGAAAGGACTTTACATTCAGGGGGATCGTTACGACACGCACATTTAAGGCTGGTGAGGTTGTCTGCGACTACCATGGAACTGTTGTTAGCAGAAAGAAGGGCGAGGAAATTCACAAAATCACCAATAAAAAGGAGACTGGCTATATCTTCTTTTTCTGGAACAGCAAAGGACAGGCAATGTGCATTGATGCCCACTCAGAGACTTGTCATTGCCACCCTGGGATGCAGACGGGTGGCAGGCTGATCAATCACTCCAAAAGAAAATCCAACATAAGGCCCATGCATTTTGCTGTTGACATGGATGGAGAAGGAAAGGATATCATCCTTTTCCTCGCAAACAGGACTTTACTGGTGGATGAGGAAGTTATGTTTGACTATGGAGTCAATAAGAACTCTTTTAACAGAGAGGGTGCAAGTTGTGAATTGCTCGACGACTAGCAAATATTGTCTCTGTACTTTTAAAACACAATTACAGTAAAGTGTTTTGATGCTAATACAAGTAATTTGCTGTACTCTTCATCTTCTCATAATATTTCAACTCATTTTAAGCATTCAGTATGGGGGGCCTGGCTGGCAGGGGGGCATTGTTGCAGACACCTGAGTGTTCATGTCACTGTCCTGCTTATTTATTTAATTTTCAAGAATAAAAACAGTGTTCCAACTGTATATACGTCTTTACGTCTTTATTTTAAGAAAAAAAAACGTTTTCCATTATTGTACAATACAAAACAGTGTAAATAATGTCGACATTTATAATTAATTTTGTACATTTGCATACACACTGTTCGCCATGTCCTGAAGAGGGATTTTCTTTTAAATCAAAAAATAACATTAATTTCGGTAAGATAACTTTCTGGGAGGATGTGAGTGACCCAGACTCGTGACCTCAGATGCTTTTTTCGATTTTTTCTATTAGAGTTCACTGAAGACGACCCTGAGAAGTGGTTGAAAGCTCAGCAAACAAGTTGAGCTCTTGGTTGAACTGATCCAGAGTCACGCTCCTCTGAAATAATTATGAGATATCTTAGCAAAACTTGATATTTACATGCTTATATTTACGTTTGATACTCTAATTCTGTCTTAAATTAACTTTTACATAAAGAAAACCTTGCACATTGTACAGTTTAATTCAGATCAAACAAATAACCTCAGACAGGGTGCTTGGATGACTCAGGCCAAATCATAGCCAGACCAGATCATAGGAAACTGACATACATCTAAGGAGAAACTTTTCAAGGGGATGGCTGGAGGAAAGTGCAGAGTTGGGAGTCAGCTTGCTAACAAGGGAGCAAGGGGTGGAAATAACCGAACGAAAGACAAAAACAAAACAGAACGAAAACAGAACGGACTGCGGAGAACGGGTGTGAGTGAGGAAGAGAGAGAGAACGGAGCATTAAGTTTAAAAAAAAAGATCACAGATCAGTAGACTTGACGATCAGCTGATCAGACATCCCTGAACCCTCTCTTCTTCCTCATCCTTCCATTCGCATGCACGCAGAACCCCTTGCCACTGTCACGGTAGTATTTATTTATTTAGAGCATCGGACCGATTTCCTCACATCTGTGGATCCTCACCTCCTCTGGGATATTATTTGGAAAGTTTCTTCATTTCCTGTAAGTGATCTCCAGTGCGCTCCGTGAGCCTGATGGCACAGTCACGTTCACTGCAGTGATTTGATGATACACGCAGTGTTTGAAGATATTATTAAAACCTATGAATGACTCGGCTCCGTAACTCCACGATTAAATGGAATCTAAACGTAATTTGCTGCAAGTTATGTTAAAATTAAAAGGTTCGAGTGGAACAGACATGTCGCTCGAGCAAAACTAAGCTGTTGGTTTTATTGTAAATAATGAAGTGGATCAATAATATGACTTCAGTTCACCACCTCACGTCTGTGTCGCCACTTTCCCCTCTCCAAAACGCTCGTACGCATGGGTCAGAGTTTGCGTGGAAATACGCAACGTTTGCGTGAGAAGTGGCGTACGCACGTTTCAGCCCCCGCAACGGTTCTAAAGCCTGAAACATGCTTCTGCGACTGCGTCTGCGTCTTTTCACGTCGCTGTGGCGCAAGACTCGTTTTCATTCATGCTTCCCCAACCGTTGCGCGTCTTACAAAGCAATTCCGCGCCAGAACACTAGGCGGAGTAATGCTTTTTGTCGAAGACGACTTAGAGACGCCTTCTTTCTTCTTCGTCGATTGTTTGTTTACATAGCCACTGCGGCTCCTCGTAGCCTTTTTCTGGCGGACAAATCCGCCAGTCAGTGACAGGTTATACAAGTGATCATACTATCGGATATCTTCTGCCAAGTGCTCTTCTATTTGGTCCATATTCGTTCTTCTAAATCTTCCGTGATTTCTGCCGGTATTATGGGGCATGAAACCGGAAATGCAGCTCCAGAAGGGATGTAGAGCAGACCAATCACAGCCTTGCGGGCTGAGTGAGCTTGCGGAGCTTTGCCGTAAATTTTAGAAAAGGGGGTCGACACCCGTCAGCACGTAAGGTGGGATACATAAGCACGTAAGGGACCCGGAAGGGCTCTTGCGCTTACGGGCCCGTGAAAACGCAGAAGCATGTTTCAGGCTTAAATGAGACCTCCTGTTCTCTCCCCTCGTTGCTCCTCTCCACCTATTTTTCCTCTGTGCCTCGTTTGACCAGCGGTGGAAGTGTTTGGTCCGTGTGCCCTCTCACTGGCATTTTTCTGTCTGTTCTCTTGTTGTCCGTCCTTCACTTCACTTCTTTCATCTCCTCCTCTTGCTCTGTCCGTGATTGTTTTTACGTCTGTCTGCTCCTTCTCGTTTGTCGCCATGCTGTCCGTCTTTCGAGGTTAAACAAAAAAATCGAAATATTCCCCAAACAGCAAGATCTGTCCGAGGGGGTTGTTTAAAATAATAAACTCTTCTTTTCGAACAAACGAAAAACTTACAATACATTGACGTAGAAACTTATTTTACTTGTGGAATAGACACTTAAGTTTGGCTTCTTTCACTGCTCTTGCCATCTCACTGTGACGACCTCAATGGGCGTGTTCAGCGTGGTAAGTCTGTAAGCGAATGATTCCACCCACAATACCTATTTATACATGTAAATAAATCAGGGGAAATGTGCAGAAAGAAAAATTTAAAGTGCAATTTTATCATAATATTTTTTGACAACCCTGGAGTTGTGCTGCTGTGGTGTTGTGCTTGTATGTGTTTCAGGTTCCTGTAGGCGGAGTCAGACCTTAGTAATCAGCAGTGATATGGCACATCTGTTGCTGACCAGTATTTAAGAGGGCTGCACACTGGGCTCTCCCCTTCACCAGATCTACCACCACATCCCAGCTTTTTCTTCTACTCTATCTACTTCTACCTATTCTTCTTATGTGTAAATCCAACCGGACGTTAGCGTTGTCATTGTCTTGTCTAGTGTGTTTGTGTCCCCCTGCGGCAGTGACGCATTGTGCGGGGGTGTCTGAGCCTGTTTAGAAGTGTACCTCGTGACAATGGTGGAGGCAAGCACGGAGCGGGCTAACTGTAATGGTAGAGATGGAAGGCGAGGATGAAGCAATGGCGATGGAGCTGATGAGGTGCGTGAGGGAGCTGTGTGGAGGGCTGCTGGCGTGTAGACACATGGACGGGGGAAAAAATATGTAATGACCATGAGTCACCCCGTAAGGTAAAGAGAGGCTCATGGATGGGTTTAAAATTGGAGAAACGATGGTGCATTTCAGAGAGCAGTTAATGATGAGCTGGTGGTATCATCCCTATACCTTCCTCATACATTCTGTCATTCATCTTGTGACAACCCTGGAGTTGTCAGCTGTGCTTCTGTTTCAGGCTCCTGTAGGAGGAGCCGGAGCCTGGTGATTAGCATGGATGTGGCAAACCTGGGGGCCCACTACTTAAGGGGCCTGCAGACTGGGCTCTGGTCGCTCATTCACCGGATCTACCTCAACATGGGCATGTGGAGGTTTTCTTTGTATTTTGTTATTTGTAGTATCATTCCTGTAGAATAAATACAGTTATACTGTAACCGCAGAGCTTTGAGCCATTCAGTGTTTATTGTTGCACACATGAGCCAAGGTGTAACAAGTGGGGGCTCGTCCGAAATCCAGATCCAGGTTTGTTTCTCACTCTTTTCTGTCCTGAGAAAGTAATAGGCCTCTAGTAGGATAAGTTTCCCCTGGAATAGTGTACTGGTTGCCCAGGGTGTGTGATAACTTTAGAGTGTGAATGTAGTACTTTGAGCTTACATTGGTGGGACTAATTGCATTACTTATCAGGCACTAATTAGAGGGATTTACCTTTGGAGTTACCTTTCCTGGTAGGAATAAGCAACAGTATCTCTCTCGGGGGGGGTCTGTTGGTTTGTTATTTTTGTTTGTTATTTTTGTGCATAAACATGATTTGACTTTGTGTCTTGGGTACACGTCCATGTCCGTCTGGTGAGTAACAGCATAGCTGGGGCTTTACCTGGTCATTGGTTTTGTGTTTAAAACACCTGTCATGAAATGCATGAAGACTAGGGTCTAGAGAAGGTAGTTAGCATTGGTTAGACAGATAGTCAGGGGAGAGGTATTCCAAAGGTGATGAAATATACATTTAAAAATTTAAAAAAAATTCAGGCTCACCTTGAACTCTCCTTCTCCAACATTTATCTCTGTTTTATCTTCCTCCCTCATCAAATCAAATATCAAATCAAAGTTTATTGTCACATGCACCAATGACAGTGTCATCGGAGCAGTGCAATTCTTGTGACATGGCAGGCAACATCTACGCAGTAGACGACTTTACAAAATAGAAAAATAACATACTTTATAACATACAGCATATAAACATATAACAGTCAAATGAAGCAGAAGTTTACATGGTGAAAAAGTGGGTAATAGGCTGTTTTGGAGTGTTCTCAGATTCTGCCTCGCTGTGCTTTTTTCGGAATGTTTTTTTTGTCTTTCGTTAAGTTATTTTCTCCCTTTGCTCCGTTGTTACCAAGCTGACTCCCAGCTCTGCAATATCCTCTGCTCCTTTTTTTTTTCTCCTCCTCCCTCACGCTTCTCGCCAGGCCTCAGCACACTGGCCGCACCAGCTGACAAGGGACGTTCTGGACCAAGGGAGGAGAGGACGAGAGGAAACGACGCGGAGGTGGAAGGAGGACGGAGGAGAGGAGAGGTGGAGCCAGGGGCAACGATGGAAAGGAAAGGGTCGACAGAAGGAAGGAGAGACGGAACGAAGAAGACAGGTCTGGAGACGAGAAGGCCAGAAATGACGACAGAAGCGGGGCGGAGGAGAAGGATCTGGAGGCAAATGGAGAAGGATCGGTGAAGGCCGGCCTGGAGGAGAAGGAGACGACAGAAGCAAGGGGAGTCGGAGCGGAGGATGCAGGCCTGGACGCTAAGGAGGGAAGAAGGCGCAGAGAAGAGGAGGAGGGAGAGATGAAGGAGGTGCTGAGTGGAGCAACGCACACAACGAGCGGGGAGGAGACCACCACATCACAGAAGGTAGGATCAGAAACTGACATGGACTTAACGGAAATAACACAACTAAGGAAAAGGCAGAATACCCAGCGGCACATGAGGATTAATAAAAAAACTAAGAATAAGGAAAAACCAAAAGGAAAATTACGATACTAATAATGTTAACAATAATCTCAATAAATGCTAGGGGGCTAAAGAACAAAAACAAAAGACATCAGATATATGGAAAGAATAATTATGACATAATATGTTTACAGGAAACACACTGGGATGAGAGATGTATAAAAGAGGTGGAGTATGAATGGAGGGGAGATGTGTATGCAAATAATTGAGATGGGAATGCAAGGGGAGTAGCGATATTAAGAGTGGAGTGATAGAAAATATGAGAAGGTGTGATGATGAGGGAGATGGGAGGGTGATAGGGATCAAATTTGAATATATGAATGAGGAAATGAAGCTGGTAAATGTGTATGCTCCGAATGAGGAGAAAGAAAGAAAGGTGATGTTTGAAAAGATGGTAAAAATGTGTGATGACAAGTGTATGATTGTTGGGGACTTTAATGTGTGGTGTGGGAAACTGGATGTGTCAAAGAACAAGCATTTTAAAAATGATACAACAAGAGAGGTATTAGAAAAACTAAAAAGTATGACAGGACTGACTGATGTATGGAGAGAAAGAAATCCAGAGGGGAGAGAGTTCTCAAGAATACAACTGGTGAAAGGGGAATTAAAACAGAGCAGGATAGATTTAGTATTGAGCACGAAGGGCTTAGCAGAAGGGATAAAGAGTATAGAATATATAACCACAACTTATAGCGATCACAAGGTGTTAAAATATACAATAGGAGGGGAAACATAGAGAAGAGGAGGGGGGGTGTGGTGTATGAATGGTCAGTTGCTCAAAGATGAAAAATATAAAAAAGAGGTGAGAGATTACATACAGTGGGAGATGGATGAGAGCATGTATGAGGAAGACACAGGGAGGTGGTGTGAAAGGTTGAAAGAGGGGATAAGGGAAATAAGCAAAAAACACAGTAAAAATAGGGGAAAGAAAGAGAGGGAGAGAGAAAAAAGGTTAAAAGAGGAGTTAGAGGAAGAGGAGAAGAAAGCGGGGGAATTTTGACAGAGGGATACATAAGGAAGAAAGATGAACTAAAGGAGATAGAACAGAGAAAGTGTGAAGGTGCAATAAGAAGAAGTAGGGCAAGATATGCAGTAGAGGGTGGAAATGTACAAGGTATTTCTTAGGGCTAGAGAAGACAAGGCAGGAGAAAAATTATTTTGAGCAAGTGGAGGGAAAGGGAGGCGAAAAAATAACAGATTTTGTAGGGATAGTGGAAAGAGTTGAAGAATTTTATAGGGAGTTATATAAGAAAGAAGAGGTAGATGAGGAGAGTAGCAGACAGGTGGTAGACAAGATGGAGGCTAAACTGAGTGATGAGGATAGGGAGGTGTGCGAGGGAGAGATAAGTAAGGGAGAGATAGAGAAAGCAATAAATGGGTTAGGCAGGAATAAAAGTCCAGGGATAGATGGAATAATAGGCGAATTTTATATAGAGTTTAGAGAATAATTAGTACCAGTATTGGATAGATTATATAGATGGATAGAAGAGAAGGGAGAAATGCCGCATAGTATGATAACAGGGTTAGTTAGCATCATTTATAAAAAAGGAAGTAGGGACAAATTAGAAAATTACAGGCCACTCACATTGTTAAATGGGGACTATAAGGTTTTAGCAAAGGTGTTAGCAAATAGATTGAAGGGAGTAATAGGGACGGTGGTGGGAAGCACACAAGCATATAGTATACCAGGGAGAGACATAGCAGACACAATAAGTAGCATTAGGGATACAATAATACACATGAAGAGAAACAGTGGAGGGGTTATAGCGAGTTAAGATCTTAATAAAGCATTCGATAGAGTAGATCACGGATATTTGTATAAAGTGTTAGGAAAGATGGGATTTGGAGAGAAATTGATAGGATGGGTGAGGAGAATGTATGAAAGAGCAGGAAGTAAGATTAAGGTCAATGGGATAGTCACGGGTGAATTTAGAATAGAAAGATCAGTGAGGCAGGGATGTCCGCTATCGGCTTTGCTGTACTCCTTGTCGGCAGAGCCGTTAGCGGAACTCATTTTGAAAAATAGGAGGATTAGGGGGATAGAAATACCGGGTGGACAGGTGAGCACTCTATATCAATATGCGGATGACACAACGGTGACAGTTAGGGATAGGGAAAGTGTAGTTGAAGTATTAGGGAGTGTAGAATTATATGGTAGGGCATCTGGAGCCAAAATAAACATAGATAAGTCAGAAATAATGTACATAGGTGGGAGTAGAGGAAAGATGGGAGAGATAGGATTGAAGGAAAACAATGGGTACATGAAGGTGCTAGGGATAAACTTGGGGATTGAGGGAGAGGAAGGGAGGGATAGGCAATACGAAGTAATGATAAATAGCCTGAAAAAAATGTTAGGGTTTTGGAAACTAAGGAAGTTGAAACTAAAAGGTAAGGTAGTAGTGGTGAATGCGCTGATTATGAGTAAAATGATATATGTGATGAATGTGATGGATGTGCCTGTGAGAGTGTTGAAAGAGGTGGAAGGGGTTATAAGTAACTTTTTGTGGGATGGGGGGGGAGTAAGGATAGCGAGAGAAGTTTTAGAAAATGATTATGAAGACGGGGGGTTGAAGTTAGTGAATCTAGAGGGGAAAAAGAAGGCACTAAGGGTAAAAATGATGGTAAGATACTTAAGGGATGATGGAGACCATGTGTGGAAGGCCTTTTTGAAAGAAGCAATGAATAAATGTGGAGGATGTGGGAAGAGTGGAATGTACATGAAATTTAAAAAAGGCATGATGAATGGGGTGACGGAAATCCACAAAGAGATGTTTGGAGCATGGGGTGAGTTTTTAAAAAGTGTGAAGTATGAATGCGAGGATGTGAGACAGGTTTGGGAGCAACCAGTGTTTTTAAATCCCAAACTCATGGTGGGAGGAGAAATGATTTATAACAGGGTGATGTGGAGGGCTGGGATAAGAAGGATAAGGGATTTAGTGTATGAGTATATACCAGGATTCATGGGAGCACAGGCAGTGGTGGATGAAGTAAGAGAGAATGGGGATGAAATTTGGCTAGGCACAGCAAGAGGTGAATTAGAGAAAATTAAGAAAGCAATGCCCAAAGAGTGGATAGGAATGATAGAGAGAGAAAACATGGTGAAGGTGGGAAACAAGATAGAGATGTATGTTGGGGAAGGGGAGTGCAAGGTGAGTCTGAAAAATGTGAAAACCAGGGTTATGTATGCATGTATGAGAGGAAAAGAGATACGGAGACCGGCTGCAGAGAAAGTGTGGAGCAAAGTAATGAATGAGTTGGATGCGAGAAAGATATGGGAAAATCTGAGGGTGAAATGGAATAGTATTGAATGCGAACATTTTGATTTTATGCTGAGGCACAACCGGATCTATAACAACCTAATAATCAGCAAATTTGACAGCAAGGTGGGAAAGGAATGTGATGTATGTGGGGAGGGAGTGGAAACATGTATGCATGAGTTTGTTGAATGTGGGGAATTAACGGGATACTTTGGAAAAATGAAGGAACTAATAAACAAGTGCTGGAAAGGGGATTTGGGGGTAATGATGGAATGGAAGAAATTGTGGCTGTTTGGTGTGAATGAAAGAAAGGATGGATGCAATATTAATCTAATGAACTATGTGCTGAGCCATGCCAGATATGCCGTAAAACTAAGAAGGGACATGGCCCATTACGAAAAAAGGGGATGTGAGGTATGGACGATCTTCAAACATCTGATAGAAAGAGATGTGAGATTGATATGGAGTTATATTGGGGAAGAGGAGTTTAGGAAAGGATTTGTGGAAGACAGCACTTTTATTGAAGTAATAAATGGGAATGTGAATGAGTTGAGAATGAATTTTGGTTAAAAGTTTTTTTTTCTTTTCTTTATTCAATGAGTTAATTTTGGTTTTATTTATTTGTTGATTTGTGTGTTTCCTGTGAAATATGGTATATGCATGTAAAAATGTACAAACCTGGTAAAGCATGAAGGAATGTAAAAAAGTAATGTACATACAAAAAATTTAAATACAATATATTTTTGATAATAAAATAAAAAAAAAAAAAAAAATATGCCCGAGCTCGTCTGATCTCGGAAGCTAAGCAGGGTCGGGCCTGGTTAGTACTTGGATGGGAGACTGCCTGGGAATACCAGGTGCTGTAAGCTTTTTTCTTCTTTTACCTGACGTATTTACATGTATAAATAAGGGTCAGAGGGTGGACTCATTCGCTTAAGGCCACACCAACCTGAATACGCCCGATCTCGTCTGATCTCGGAAGCTAAGCAGGGTCGGGTCTGGTTAGTACTTGAATGGGAGAAAGCCTGGGAATACCAGGTGCTGTAAGCTTTTTTCTTCTTCTACCTGACGTATTTACATGTATAAATAAGGGTCAGAGGGTGGACTCTTTCGCTTACGGCCACACCAACCTGAATACTCCCGGTCTCGTATGATCTCGGAAGCTAAGCAGGGTCGGGCCTGGTTAGTACTTGAATGGGAGACTTCCTGGGAATACCAGGTGCTGCAAGCTTTTTTCT
>NC_084966.1:12340541-12345541 GCF_949316205.1 Platichthys flesus
CTGGTTAGTACTTGGATGGGAGGCTGCCTGGGAGGCTGCCTGGGAATACCAGGTGCTGTAAGCTTTTTTCTTCTTTTACCTGACGTATTTACATGTATAAATAAGGTTCAGAGGGTGTACTCAATCGCTTACGGCCACACCAACCTGAATACGCCCGATCTCGTCTGATCTCGGAAGCTAAGCAGGGTCGGGCCTAGTTAGTACTTGGATGGGAGACTGCCTGGGAAAACCAGGTGCTGTAAGCTTTTTTCCACTTTTACCTGACGTATTTACAAGTATAAATAAGGTTCAGAGGATGGACTCATTCGCTTACAGCCACACCAACCTGAATTCGTCTGATCTCGGAAGCTAAGCAGGGTCGGGCCTGGTTAGTACTTGGATGGGAGACTGCCTGGGAATACCAGGTGCTCTAAGCTTGTTTCCACTCTTAACTGACGTATTTACATGTATAAATAAGGTTCAGAGGGTGGATTCGTTCGCTTACAGCCACACCAACCTGAATACGCCTGATCTCGTCTGATCTCGGAAGCTAAGCAGGGTCGGGCCTGGTTAGTACTTGGATGGGAGACTGCCTTGGAATACCAGGTGCTGTAAGTTTTTTTCTTCTTTTGCCTGACGCATTTACATGTATAAATAAGAGTCAGAGGGTGGACTCATTCGCTTACGGCCACACCAACCTGAATATGCCCGATCTCGTCTGATCTCGGAAGCTAAGCAGGGTCGAGCCTAGTTAGTACTTGGATGGGAGACTGGCTGGGAAAACCAGGTGCTGTAAGCTTTTTTCCACTTTTACCTGACGTATTTACAAGTATAAATAAGGTTCAGAGGATGCACTCATTCGCTTACAGCCACACCAACCTGAATTCGTCTGATCTCGGAAGCTAAGCAGGGTTGGGCCTGGTTAGTACTTGGATGGGAGACTGCCTTGGAATACCAGGTGCTGTAAGCTTTTTTCTTCTTTTACCTGACGTATTTACATGTATAAATAAGGGTCAGAGGGTAGACTCATTCGCTTACTGCCACACCAACCTGAATACGCCCGATCTCGTCTGATCTCGGAAGCTAAGCAGGGTCGGGCCTGGTTAGTACTCTGATGGGAGACTGCCTGGGAATACCAGGTGCTGTAAGCTTTTTTCTTCTTTTACCTGACGTATTTACATGTATAAATAAGGTTCAGAGGGTGGACTCAATTGCTTACGGCCACACCAACCTGAATACGCCTGATCTTGTCTGATCTCGGAAGCTAAGCAGGGTCCAGCCTGGTTAGTACTTGGATGGGAGACTGCCTGGGAAAACCAGGTGCTGTAAGCTTTTTTCCACTTTTACCTGACGTATATACATGTATAAATAAGGTTCAGAGGGTGGACTCATTCGCTTACAGCCACACAAACCTGAATACGCCTGATCTCGTCTGATCTCGGAAGCTAAGCAGGGTCGGGCCTGGTTAGTACTTGGATGGGAGATTGCCTGGGAATACACGGGGAGAGAATAAAGGACAGCGGTCTGGCATGTGAGTCTTGCTTTAGTTTGTGGTTTAAATATTTTCGTTCTTTTAGCTCTCATGACCACAGTAACTTCTGTTAATGTGAATGGTTTAAGGGTCAGAGGCAAACTGAGGTCACTTTTAAATATATATAGAAGTGACATCCTATGCATACAGGAGACAAATTGGGATCACGTACAAGTTATGGAGGTGAGGGAGGTGTGGGGGGGGGGGATTTATTATAATAACGGGGCTAAGAATGCAAGAGGGGTGGCTATAATGATTAAAAAACATAGGATAGATGAGATAAAAGAGATATATAAAGATAGGACAGGGAGGATAATAGTAATAGAGTTTAAGTATCAAAATGTGTTGTTTAGACTAATTAATATATATGTTCCGAATATAGAAATAGATAAAAGAATTATAATAGAGGAGCTGAAAGGGCTAGTGATTGGGAGATGTATAATAGTTGGGGACTTTAATATTAAATGTAGCAGGCTAGATATAGAGCAAGGTGTAGTGTTCAAATGGGAAAAATCGAGGGAGAGCTTGTTAGACATGATAAAGGACAAGAATTTAGTAGATGTGTGGAGATATGAGAATCCAGAGAGGAGGGAATTTACCAGGAGACAAATGAGGGATGGTGTATTGAAACAAAGCAGGATAGATTTGGTTTTAACACAGGGAGAGAATATAAAACATATAGACAGAATAAGACATGAAATAAATGCACTGAGTGACCATGAGGGGGTGAGATTCAGAATTAAAGTAGGGAGAGAGGAGATAGGGGGAGGGATGTGGATTTTGAATGCAGGTTATATTGAAGAGGGCGAATATAAACAACAGATTAGGGAGTTACTAGATATGGAGAATGAGAAAATTAAAGAATACGTTGCCAATAGGGCAGATACTCAGATTGGGGAGATATGGGAGAAGGTGAAGAATGAGATTAAATCAATAAGCATTTGGTACAGTAAGAAAAGAAAAGTGAAAATGATGAAGAAAGAGAAGGAGTTGAGGGAAAGACTGAGGGGGGAGCTGAGTAAAGCAGAGAATGAAGAAGGTTACAGCATGGAGAATTATATAGAGGCAAAGATGGAACTTCAGGGATATGAGGCAGAGAAATGTAGAGGAGCAATTTTACGGAGCAAGGCAAAATATGCGCTGGAGGGAGAAAGGTGCACAGAGTATTTTCTGGGACTAGAAAAAAGAAATAAAAGCAGGACATATATACACGAAATCAGGAATAAGGAGGGGGAGGTAGTAGCAGACTATGTGGCCATACTGGAGAGGGTGCAAGAGTTTTATGGGGAGTTATATCAGAGAGGTGGATTAGAGGAGGACAGTATAGTGGAGGTACTGGATAGTGTAGAAAGCAAGCTGAGTGGGGACGATAGTGAATGGTGTGACAGAGATATAAATAGGATGGAGGTGATAGAGGCGATAGAGGGCCTGAATAGTGGGAAGAGTCCTGGGAGTGATGGGATAGGGATTGAATTTTATAAAGTATATAAGGAGCAGATGGCATCTATTTTAGTAGAGGTATTCAGGGAGACTGAGAAAACAGGGATAGTGCAGGGTAGGATGGTAGAAGGTGTGATTACCTTAGTGTTTAAGAAGAAAGGAAGTAAACTAGACTTGCAGAAATATAGGCCTATAAGTCTGCTAAATGTAGATTACAAAATTTTGACCAAGGTGTTGGCTAACAGAATAAAAAGAGTGATAGGGGATATAATTAAAACATCACAAAGTTACAGTATACCAGGTAGGGATATAGCTGACACAATAGCGGATACAATAGAATTCATGAAGAGAGACGGGGCCGGGGGAATAGTGTTAGCTTTAGACTGGAATAAAGCGTTTGATAGGGTGGAGCATGAGTTTTTATATTTAGATTACTGGTGAGATTTGGATATGGAGAGAGATTAGTGGGGTGGGTGAGGAGGTTGTACGAGGGTGCAAGGAGCTGTGTCAAAGTAAATGGAGTGCTGACTGACAGATTTTGTCTAAGGAGATCGATAAGGCAGGGATGTCCACTATCGGCGGTGCTCTATGCCATTGCGGCTGAGCCCCTGGCCTTACTAATTAAAAAAGACGCAAGAGTTCGGGGCATACAACTACCATCTGGGAGCGTGCATACAATAAATCAATATGCAGACGACACAACAGTAACAGTGAGGGATGGGAACAGTGTGAAAAGGGTGCTAGAATTGGCAGAGATATATGGGAGAGCGTCGGGCGCTAGAATAAATAAAGAAAAATCAGAAATAATGTATATAGGCAACGTAGAGAGAGAGGGAGTAGGTTTAAGGGTGGAGGATAGGTATATTAAAGTGTTGGGCATATATTTAGGGGTTGAAACTAAAGAGGCAACTGAGGCAACATGGACAGGAGTTATCAACAAAATAAAAACTGTATGTGGGAGGTGTAAGGCAAGGAAGCTCAGGTTAAAGGGAAAGGTGACAGTGGTTAATAGTTTGCTACTGTCAGGCTATGTGTATGTGTTGTCTGTATTAGAAATGCCAATGTGGGTTAAAAATGACCTTAACAAAATTGTGTGTGATTTTAAATGGGAGGGGAAGGGGGTTAAGATTGCGCAGGGGACACTGGTGGGAAAAAGGTGTGAAGAAGGGCTGAATTTATTGGATATAGAAACAAAAAAGAGAGCAGTAAGGATTAAAACGGTGAAGAAATATATTGTGGGAAGATATAAATATGGGTGGAAGGATTTTATGGAGAAATATTTGAATGATGTGGGTGGCATAGGACAGTGTGTGTGGTACATGGGCCTAAAACAGTCAATGACGACAACTATACCAGAATTTTATAGAGAGGTCTTTGAAGCCTGGAGGAAATTCTTACATAAGATGTAATATGAATGTGAGAGGATACAACCGTTGGTAAAACTGCCCCTGTTTCTAAACAGAACAATTAAACACAATGGCAAAACATTGTATGAGCCCAAATTCATAGAAGGAGGGATTAGACAAATAAAGGACATAATTTATGAGATCATCCCAGGATTCTTAAGAAATAATTGCATATATGATCAGGTATGTGAGCTGGAGGGGATGGATAATAGAGAGAAAATAAATAAAATATATGAAAAGATTAAAACAAGTATACCCTTAGAGTGGGCCAAGATCATCAAAAGTGAATGTGTGGTGAAGGGAGAGACAAGCATGCCTGAGCTATATGTGATGGAGAATGAGAAAAAGATTAAAATGGGAGAAATGAGTGTGAAGAAAGTATACAGATGGTTGATAGGGGATGTGATGAAGGAGCCGGCAGCTGAGAAAGTGTGGAGCAGGGTGTTTGTGGGTATGAATGTAAAGAAAATATGGTCAAATATGGGGATAAGGTATAATAGTATAGAGTGTGAGAACAATGATTTCTTAATTAGACACAATAGGATTTATACAAACGTGGTACTAAATAAGATCAATAATGATGTAAATGCGATGTGTGATGTTTGCAAAAGTGGTCATGAGAGCTTTTTACATCATTTTTTGGA